>NC_056739.1:221912829-222212829 GCF_019279795.1 Protopterus annectens
TTCAGGGGGATGGCCAGGAATTGCACCTTGCGCACATTGCCAGACATTGTAAAATCCATGGAAGGAATGCTTTCTTTCATGGTCCATATGGAAACTTTAAGTTCAGTTTTTGTGCCTTTCCACAAATTCTCAAAACCTTTTAGGTGTTTCCCAGCTGGAGAGCACCAGATTTCCATAAGGTGGGGGCATTTTGGCTCCCATAGCTACTCATTTTTGCTGGTGGAATATTTCCCCATTGAAATTAAAAAAAAGTTATTGTGTAGTACAGTACTGATCAGCTCACATACAATACTGATTTTCTTTCTGCTTTGGGTAGTTTGTTTTCTCAAGTAATTAGTTATGAGGGTGATGCCTTCCTTCTGAAGGATGTTGGTGCATAATGGCATTACATATAGGGTGACCAGTTTTTGATCTCTTTTGGAGACTTGCTAGTGTAGCTGATTAATTCCCAAGAATCCCTTGGATAGGACTGTATTTCATATATATGTATATAAAGACGTATACACACATACACACACACACACACACACACTAAATATATATAGGGGGTGTGTGTGTGTATAGATACATATATATTTATGTGTGAGTTTATACATACATATATATGTGTGTGTGTGTGTGTGTGTGTGTGTATATATATATATATATATATATATATATATATATATATACATATATATATATATATATATATATATATATATATATATATATATATATATGTATATGTGTGTGTGTGTAAAAATAATAGATGTAGAGTGAGTCCAAAAAAATCTAGGAGCAACTAAAGTGAAATGAGTAAAAATACGAAATACAAAAAAACCCCACTGCGGTCAATAGGCTATAGATTGTAAACATCCACTTTAGTCTATGAGGGACATCTATAAAATCACTCTAAAAACATCAAAGATATAAAATATAATTACCACTGTTGGGTTCTTGGAGCCCTTCTTCAGATCTAATCCGTATATCCATCTGGTATTTAAGTTAAGAACAACCAGTCACAAACCATCTGAATCTTAAGTCAGCCAGTCCTCAGCATTCTGGCAAACATGCCTTGAAGCAAGAATGGTAAATTTTTATTGGTGGGTAACCATCTCATACGAACCAGTACAGTTGTTTGCAATATATCCACCCTCTGTTGACAACTCAGGCAAACGATTGGCAATCAATACCAGCAGGAACCAGTCAAAACTCTGTACTCATTGTCATTAGCTAAACAGCTCTTCAGAAAAGATCACTCGTTCCTGGAAAATTATTCAACTGCTTGAGTCAGTCACAGTAATATTTAAACAATCCCAAGATCTTACAGATAGGGGTTATGAATAGACGGATTACCAAGAAATGTGAAATAGTTCTTCAGTAAATGAAAATGGCATTACTAGCTAAAAACATAGCCATTTCTCAAAGTTCCTTTAATCGGGGACTCTCTTGACTAAAAATTTCAGTTAGTCAATTGTCATTCGAAATAAAAACAACAATTAATACACAAGTCTCCCTCTAATAGTACAGATTCCATAAAATGTTTGGTATTCGGGCTTATTCATAGCCAGTCATAAATATCGCATTATTATTCCGTACCATGGAAGAGGAAATGTAACTCACAACCAAATACACCTCCAAAAAGCATCTATACACGATTGGAAAGGCTTCCGGTTGGTGCATGAATAGGATCTTAACCAATCCTAAGCTACAGAAATGGTCATTTCCAGTTGGTTCTTAGATGTAATAGTCACCAATGAAAATCATCAGATGATAGAGGATGTCTCCAAATCAAATCATGTCTTTCTAACAAACGTGTGTGTGTTTCTGTGTGTGTGTGTGTGTGTGTGTGTGTGTGTGTGTATATATTTATATATGTTTGTGTATATATATATATATATATATATATATATATATATATATATATATATGGGTCTACTGTATATATTCGAAAACTCACATCTTCGAATATAAACAGTAGACCCACAGTTACGCGAAAGTGCACTTCCGCGAACATTGGTTCAACGAACCGATAAAAAAACAGTAAAACATTGTTTTTGCACTGGGGCAAGCCCCGTGCACCCCCCATGTGAGGGGCTGTGCCCCCCACACACCCCTACTTAAATATACCAACTCCAAGATTGCACTACATTGGGGAAACACGTAAATTCCCTTTCCCCACTGTAGTGTGCTTTGGCACCTGTGTTCCTTAACGGTTCGTTGAACCATTCTTCGTGGAAGTGCACTTTCGTGAAACCGAGAATCCACTGATCGTTTTCGAACAAGTGGATTTTCGGTCTTTTTAAGTAGACCCATATATATATATATATATATATATATATATATATATATAAAAATAAAAATACACACACACACACACACACACACACACACACACACACACACACACACACACACACACACACACACACACACACACACACACACAGGAGTCCACTTCGAAATCTCGAAAGTTCATAATATTGAAAACTCCAAATACTGAATCTCAGAATATCGATAAAACGTAGTACATCAACACTTAATATATTTTGGCACAACTGCATACTGAAACATATTCTTCTTCTCCATCTATAAGCAGGAGAGCAAGCCCCCTGCGCGCCCATCCCCCTCTTTCGTTGAAGTGCACTTTCGCAGAAGTGGGGTCGTACTTTTTCAAAATAATTTAATTGTGATGAAGAAAAGTAGACCCATATGTACAAACACACACACATGTATACATTATATATGTTTAATGTGTGTTTGTGTGCTGATATATATATATATATATATATATATATATGTGTGTGTGTGTGTGTGTAGATAATCTATATATATATATATATATATATAGATATATATATATATAGATATATATATATATATATATATATATATATATATATATATATATATATATATATATATAGATATATATATATATATTCTAGGACATATGCTCACTAGCATATGTCAGAATCACAAAACATCGAACACACATACACGAAAGTGCTTAACATCGAAAAGCGCTTCCCTGTATGTGTAGTTCAAAAACAAATACTAAATCTACACCCCTCCCACACCCCCTACTTTATTATTCTCACTCCGAGATCGCACTACAGTGGGGAAAAGGGAATTTTCCCTTACCCGCACTGTAGTCCGATATAAATAGGCACATACACGGAAGCTTGTCGATGTTGAGCTTTGTATGTGTGTTCAATGTCTTGTGATTTGGACATATGCTAGTCGAGCATGTGTCCGGTTCCGTATATGTGTGTGTGTGTGTGTGTGTGTGTGTGTGTGTGTGTGTGTGTGTGTATATATATATATATATATATATATATATATATATATATATATATATATATATATATATATATATGTATATATATATATATATATATATATATATATGTATATTATATATGTTTTAGTGTATATATTCAGATGTATATGTGTGTGTGTGTATATATATATATATATATATATATATATATATATATATATATAATGTCTGTATGCACACACGCATATACGTAGACATGTGTACACACGCGCGCGCACACACGCACACAGTTGCAGGTGAGAAGAGTGAAAATTTACAAGAGCAAATGCTTTTTACTGCTGTAAAACAAAAAAAATAAACCTCTTGTGTGTTAATGCCCTTCTAAATGGATTTTCTTCCGGCAGACTTTTGCATGGGATCATGTTTGAGGGGTTTCCCTCACTGTTGTGCAAGCAGTGAATTAGTATATATACATACCAGTGGGTGTGGGGGGGGCTGTGCCACCCCGCTGGAGATGTTGGGGTGTTGTCCCCTTGCAAAAAAAAGAAAGAAAAATTTTTTTGCGTTTTTTCATGTTTTCAATGACTTTGGATTCACTTTGAAGTGATCTCTATTTTGATGCTTGCTCTTGTGAATGTTTATTTCATGACATATTCGTGTAATACGTGTGTATGTGTGTGAATATGTTCAACATCGACCACATTTGTTGAACTATAAAGATAAGTTAACAAGTATGCAAGACTTGACAGTTCCTGGGTAGGGGAATATTCCCTTTTCCCAGGGATTGTGCAGTCTCGGAAGTATTATATTTAGTTAGTGGGGGATGCGGGTCCCAGCCCACTACAGGGCAGTGTAAGGGGGCTTGCTCCCATGCAAAAAACAATGTTTTAAGTTGCATACACTGAGGTTCTTCCTCAGTGCATGCATAGTAGGTAGTCATCAGTTTCAGTTTTCAACATACATTGGTTTACCTTCAAGATGTTGACATATATGTTAGTCGACTAACTGTAGGTAAACATATACGGTTATTCTTCGTATTGATAGTTTTTGTAAAATGTTAGCTTTCCGATTGGTAATCGTTTTGTTTTACTTGTGCTGTTAGTGCTGCAACAGCATAGCTGAATGTTCAGCTTTTCATATTTATAAAAAATAGCATGATCTTTAAATTGCTTTGTGCATTCATAATTGAAAAAAGTTCTTACATTATCAGCCCAAGTAATGGAAGTCTTTGGATTGTTAAGCATCCAGTACACGTAGTGACTATGTAGTGGTGAGTTCTGTAATCAGTTTGGTACAGTAACATTTTTTTTTTTAATGTAGAAAACAGATACAAGACCTGAACTGGCAACGGAAGAACATTCAGCTTTCAGCTGGTGCTAAACTACGAGAAATGGAATCTACGTACGTATAATAATCCGTGACTAATTTATATTTCTGAAGTGTTGTTCCTTATTTCTTTTCACCAGATTGTTAAATAACATTATTAAGTAAGATTGTTATGATTAGGTCCAGATGATTGTTATCTTGTGTATTTTGCCTAATAGAAAAAATATCTAGGAAGAATTCTACTAACTATAGCCCTAGTGGTCTGCTTTATTTCCAAGAAACATTTTAGAAAAGGGTTGGTGTTCAGGCTGGTGGAGTTTCTGAATACAGGTTATCTGACTGACTGATAATATTGTGGCTTAAATGTTAAATCTGCAAAAATTATTCACTGTGATTCACGCAAAGCTTGTTGAAAGATCGCATCCCTGTAAAGAAAGCAGGTCAAAGAAAGCTTAGTTGCAAATATTTTATTTTCTTGAAACTGTCCACGGTCTTCTTTAGCAGACTGTTCTGCACCTAGACTGTGTGTGAAAAATGGGCTCATATGTTTTTTGTCCATTTATCTGCTCAAAATAAATCATTCTGGCCAGCTCTGGTGGTGTAGAGGGAGAAAGCCCTGTCTGTGGCCCATGCTACTTGTGTTATGTTAGTGGCTCAGGCACTTGATGGAGCTGGCAGGGAGGATGGGCATGCCCATCTAAAGGGAGAGGGGGCTGACGCAGTCACAAGTTATCGTTTGGAGGAAGGCCCATGGACTTGGGGGCCGTATGTGTCTGTGTGGCACACTAAGCTGCCCATTGATGGTCCTTGCCTATCAAGTCCATACACTTGAGCAGGGGAATTCAGTGCTGTTCTGTAGTGATGAGGGTCACAACTCCCTCCCAACCCCTCCAGTACAGGTTAGGCCAAAATAATAAATGTCCTCCTTGCTGGGATGCCTCCCATCATACCTTTCAACCTCTTAGCTCGAGAATTCTAGGCAAGCAAAATATTATGGGGAGGCAAGGGACCAAAATCAGGAATAGTTTTTAAGTTTAAAATGTTGGAAGCATAATGATTTTGCATTAGTATGCATTTTTTGAAGGATTTGTAGTCAAACTCAGATGTTTATCATTTAGCAACTTCACTTTGTGATTTGCTAGAAATCCACAAATTTTACTTTGAGCAGGCCAGAAATATGAGGTAAATATCTGGACATTCTGTGAAATTAATGATGTTTAAGAGGCATAGATGCTGTGTTGAAGACACAAAAAAACCCTCTTGACTGCATAAATGACTGTCTGGGATAGTAATGAAAAAGAAGCTCTATTTTTGGTTGGGGAGGCCTGTTGTCCAGCAGGTGGTGGAGGAAAAAGAATTTCTGCAGTGCAGGTTTTGGACTTGGCAGGGAAGAGGCTGAACACCAAGTATTTTTGGTTTCTTGGACACACCAGGAGTAGTAGCAGTTTTTCATTTTTGTATGCAGATAAGATTTGAGTTTTGGTTTTACAGGCATTTATTGTGATAGATGTTCTTCGTGTTTCACTGTTGCAGTCATCACATTTGGGTTATCCCTGCCAGGGTAGCCCTCAGCCAGCTCGAATACCAGACTTAGGATTTCTGTGTCGGTTGCTGTCACTTGAGGACTGACGTCAGGTCATCAGTAGTATAAGGTAAGGCAGCCGATGCCATTACATCAGTCTTTCTTGCCGTGGAGGCCGAAGCAGAAGCAGTTTGCACGAGTGCTGATCGGCCGCTACTTGAGTTTTTGTCTCTGAATTGAAGTTGAAGTCTTCTAAAGCTAAGTACCCTATTGGGGATCCTTTTTTCTTGCACTAACCGATGTCAGAAAACGTTAATAATTATCTTGGCTGTGGAAAGCAAATACCGCACCGAGACTTCCACTCTTACTGTGTCACTTGTTTAGGCCCAGACCACGACGTCCCCTCTTGTCGCTTCTGTGCTTTGTTCACTGCCAGAACTAGCCATCGTCGGTCCCTTATTGTAGCCAGATATTTTCATTTACATTCCTTGAATTCCGATATGGCTTTAGTAAGCCATCTAATGACAGATCTTTCGAAAAAAAGTAAAGATAGAGACAGACCGCACAGGTCCAAACCTACCTATGATGCTTCCGTTAAGCTAGTCTTCAGTTCACCGGTACTCAGTGAGACGCTTTCGCAGCCCCTGATGCCCACTTCAGTTGATTCACAGACTGCTACACTTTCGGAGTCCGGTATGCTGCAAAACTCTTCTTTGATTAAGGCTCCTGCAGTCGTCTCTACCTTGGGTGGGTCTGGAGCCTCGGTGCAGGCACCAGCTTCTGAGGAAGTCCTTCTCACTACCGAATCTTGACACAAACCAACATCATCTTTTGCGACTACCGTTCTTTCAGAAACGACCGAGTTTCTTAGGCCCAGGGTTTGAACCACACCCAAGAAATCAACGACCCACTCTCAGGCGCCTGTTACATTGCCTCAGTCTCAAATGCTTAAAATGGCAGAAGACCTTATCATGCTAATCAGAGGAAGCCAAGCTACCCCCTCAAAAAGGAAAGGAGATCTGTCCCCTGTAGTTTTGTCTGCACAAGAGTCAGATGAGTCTGATGCATCTGACTATGAAGACACATAACCCCTCTCCACTTATGAGGATTCTGATGCAGAGGACTCCATTCCTTCAATCTCTCCTCCAGAGGATTTTCCTTTGGGGAAACCCTGCATACTTTAAGGGAGCATTTCCAATGGGAGAGTCGGGACTACCCTCAGTCTAAAAAGAATTCCTAGGTCTTCCGCAACACAGACCCGTGGCCATTCCCCCAGTCCTGGATGGTGTGGATGATGCTTTCCTTTAATCCAGTTTGAATCCTGACGCCCTACCTCCAGTTCCCAGGAAACCAGACAGGTACTATAGAGTCCCTGACTCACACAAATATCTTTTTAAAAATCCAACAACTGACCCTGAGGTCATTTCTCAAGGGCCAAATGGGATTAAAGCAACCTCTGCTAAGAATCCCCCCCCCCTCAGACAGGGTTTCCCGAGCATTGGACAGATGGGGTAAAAAAATGTATACACCTCAGCTACTCTTGCTATCAGGGCACTAAATTGTCAGTTCCATATGCAGACATTTCAGCAACATACCTTGGAACTCCTTAAACAAAAAATGTCTTCCTTTCCTGCTTGGGCAGAATCTAAAGATTTACAAGACTTAATGCATTCTGCAAGTCAAGTAACTAAACACATTTTGTACTGTGGTTTTGACGCCCTAGAAACTTCTTGCAGGGCAGCAGTCACTGGATCTGTCATTAGAAGATGTGCATGGCTTACGGAACAACCCTTGACAGACCATGTCAGATCTAAATTGTTGGATGCACCCTTGCACAAAGATAACTTATTTGGCACTAAGGCAGAAGAGGTCTTAAAACGGATGGGAAAAAAAAGCAAAATCTATGCAAACAGTTAAGGATTTCTTACAGGTCCAGTCGGCATCGTCCCTCCAAGCATTGGTCCTTTCCTGCTCCGAGTAAACCCAGCCCAGCCTAAGCCCATGGAAACAGACCTCCCAGACAGCAGCCCCAGGGAATGCAGAGATCTAAGCAGTGGACTACCTACACTTCAAAACCAGGGAGTTCTAAGCTACCCCCTTATGGTAAGAACTCACAGTGACTCACCTCCTTCACCCCCCCCCTCTGCCCACCTTCACTTACCCCAGTAGGAAAACTCTACTTTCACTCAAGCACCTGGGCCACCATTACCAAGGACCAATGGGTTCTGAACATTGTGTCTCAGGGATACAAATTTTCCTTCCACACCCTTCCAACCCCAAAAGGGTTCCCAGATCTACCACCAAATCATTGGGCAGAGGCTCAAAAGCAAATCCTTTCCCTACTCTCTATGAGGGCAGTAGAGGACGTTCCTGCAGAACAGATAGGCCAAGTCTTTTACTCCAGACTTTTTCTGTTGCCCAGAAAAGAGGACACCTGGTGCCCCATCCTTGATATATCCATTCTAAACACCTTCCTGGTGATCCCAAAATTCAAAATGCTCACCCTCCAGCAGCTGCTACCCATGCTCTCCAAGGATGCTTAGCTAGCCACCCTAGTTCTAAAAGAGGCCTACCTTCACATCCCTGTCAGGGAATCATGCAGGAAATATCTTCGCTTCAGGGCAGGATCTCAGCACTTTCAGTTCTCTGCTCTTCCCTTTGGCTTACCTACTGCTCCCAGAGTTTTCACAAAATGTCTGGCTCCTGCCATTGCCTTTTGGAGACAAAGAAATATTCAGATTTAGCCATACTTAGTGACTGCCTTATTCAGGCAAACAGCCAGGAAAAGCTGCTCAAGCACCTGGCCTTTTTAAAGACCCTACTAACCTCCTTAGGGAACGCAATCAAAAGGAAATCCAAACAGGTGCCCACCCAAAGGATAATCTTCTTGGGAGTAAGTATGGATACACCATCCCAGAATGCGTACCTTATACCAGAGAAACTAATTTTCCTGACAGCCTACTTTTCTCAAATAGCCACCAGGCCCCAGCTGTCTGCAAGGAAGATCCTGCAAGCTCTGGGGTTCATGGCATCTTGCATACTACTCATTCCATATGCCAGACTGCATATGAGGAAACTTCAGTGGTACCTAAAGAGCCTTTGGTGTCGACACTCTCAAGACCTGGAAACTCTTCTACCTATAATTCCTTGCCTCAGAAAGGAATTTCTTTGGTGGGCAGCAGCATGCACCCACAACAAGGGACTGCCCTTCTCCCCACCCCTTGCCACCCAGACCCTCACCACAGATGCATCAGACTAAGCTTGGGGTGCACACCTGGACGGCAGGTTCATACAGGGCCAATGGAACCCATAGCGAATCCCTCTGCACATTAGTCAAGTCAAAAAGAGATGATGGCTGTGCAGCATGCCTTTATAGCTTTCAAACCCCTTCTCTCTCCAGGGGTTCTCCTGATCAAAACAGACAACACCACTGTGATGTGGTACATTAACTGGCAGGCAGGGACTCACTCCTACCCTTTATGTTGGCTGGCCATGACCCTTTCGCTCACAGCCTCTTTCATGCAACTACACCTGTTAGCACAATTCCTACCAGGCTCTCTCAACTCTCTGGCAGAACAATTAAGCAGAAACCTTCTGGGCCCACACAAGTAGCAACTCAACAGAAGTACCTTCACCCTAATAACTCAGAAATGGGGAACCCCTAAGGTCGACCTCTTTGCCTCCCATACCAACCGTCAGCTCAGCAAATTCTGCACCAGGGAATTTCACTGCATGGCTTGGAAAGTGGATACCCTGTTCTTCCCCTGGGTCAGTCTATCGGTCTATGCCTTTCCTCCCCTACCTTTCATCCCCAGGGTACTGCTCAAAATAAAGGAGGAAAAACCAAGGACCATTCTCATAGCTCCAGACTGGCCACGACAACACTGGTACCTCTTGCTGCTCAGCCTGTCCCCGCTGCCTCCGTGGTATCTTCCTCAGATTCCAAACCTCCTGATCCAGAGGGAAGGGGAATTCGTGCATCTCGAATTGCAGACACTCAGTTTGGCAGCTTGACTTATTCTCTAACCCTGAACCAATCTGCCAACCTCAGTAAACAGCTTCTGGATGTTATCCATGAGGCCAGACGTCCTAGCACCAGAAAGTCTTATGCAGAGAAACTGAAAAGGTTCTGCGAGCCAATACAGCACAGCCCTCCATCCCTCTCATCTTGGATTACTTAGCTGACCTACTACACAGTGGTCTCTCTTTCATCTCCATAAAAATTATGGCCTCTGCTATTTCTGCTCATTTTCCCACTGAGCAGCTCATTTTCTCATACCCTTTGATCAAACAGTTCCTCAGAGGGGCTAACAACTTGAGGCCCCCCAAAAGGGCACCAACACCAGCTTGGGACCTTAACTTTGTCTTGGAGAAGCTCACCCTACCCCCTTTCAAACCAGCTTCTTCTGCAGAGCTAAAATTTCTCTCCTGGAAGACAGCATTCCTTCTGGCCATCACTTCAGCCAGAAGAGTCTCTGAGCTTCAAGCACTCATGGCTGTGGAATCCTTCATCTTCCTCCATGCAGACAGGGTATCCCTCAGAACTAAACCATCCTTCATGCCCAAGGTGGTGTCCAGTGTGGCTCTCAACCAAACCATTTATTTGCCCACCTTCTTTCCTAATCACCAGAACAAGGGGGGAAGGATTCTTCACTCTCTAGATGTACACAAACAGCTCAGATTCTATCTGGACAGCACTAAATCCTTCAGAAAGTCTGATCCCAATTGCTGGTTAGCTTTGCTACAGGGGCAGAAGGCAAAGCCATCTCCAAGCAAACCAATTCCAAATGGATAGCACACTGCATCCATTTCTGTTACAAACAGCATGGAAAGCCTCTCCCCAAAGGGGGTCAGGACACACTCCACCAGGGCAGCCTCCACCTCTGCAGCTTTCCTCAGAGGAGTCCCCACCAGGACATCTGTTCACACTTTTACCAAGCATTACCACCTGCCTCTCTTCTCCAAATCTAGGACAGGGTTTACCTCTGCAGTCTTGCAGGGCATCCTAGCCAGCCCCTAGTTTCCTTCACTGCCTCCACCCATTTTCTTAGCTTTGGGAATCTACCCAAATGTGATGACTGCAACATAGTACAGTTGTGTACACTTACCATAAATGTAGATGTTCGAGTGTATTCACTGTTGCAGTCCTGGTTTTTATTTTCCACTGGTGGGGTTCTTCCACCAGAACGTGACCTCCTACTTTGAGTCTCCTCACAAGTTAGGGCAAGAAAAACTGATGTAATGGCGTCAGCTGCCTTACTTTATACTACTTGATGACCTGATGTCAGTCCTCAAGCAACAGCAACCGACACAGAAATCCTAAGTCTCTGGTATTCAGGCTGGCCGAGGACTACCCTGGCAGGGATAATCCAAATGTGATGACTGCAACAGTGAATACACTCTAACATCTGCATTTATGTTGTGTACACAACTGTACTTTAGCTTTCCCTCATTTTTGCTTACCTAACTAGTGTCTGTCATATTGTTTTCTTTCATTTCCAGTTGTATATGCATTACTTGTGTTTTAATATCCCGTGTACAGTCTTTTGCTTTGAATTTAAGCTAAGGTGTAGACTAAAAATGACAGAAAAGGTGTATGCAGCAGACAATGTACTGGTAATGCTAACAAGACAAAGTAAACATTTTCTGATGTTTGTTGTATAAAACATATAATTAAGCACAACTATTCCACTCAGTGTAAAATCAAAAACTAAATATTCAAACAATGCTGAAATGTATTCCAGTCCACGATTTTATTAGGAGATTAAGCACATTTTGTTCCAACATTATAGAATTTCATTGCAGTGTATATTTGGACACAACATAACCCTTTAAACATCCTTCTAAAGATCACGTTTCGCAAAAATCTAGCTACCCAATGCATATTAAAGACATGGTATGTAAAAACGCAGTATAAACTAAAGCTGATTGTTAAAATAAGTACACACATCAATATCATGCAAAACATGCAAGTATTTAAATAATGTTTACATATATATATGTGTGTGTATATATATATATATATATATAAATATATATATATATATATATATATATATATATATATATATATATATATATATATATATATATATACACACAGAGAGAGAGAGAGAGAGAATGAATATTACAATCTCATTCTTCTTAAAGTAAACTCAAAATGGAAGTTCTGTCATAAGCTGTAGGAGGTTGGTAGCATTTTGATGTGTGTATATTTATTTTCACCATTTTTGTTTTTGTATACTGTGTTTAATACTGTGTCTTTAACATGTAATGAGCATTTATATTTTTGAGTTAGGTTGGCTTGTAACACATGATCTTTAAAGGGATTTTTAAAATATTCTGCTGTGTCTTAACATGTATTGTGATGAAGTTCTATAACAATGGAATGAAAGTGCTTAATCTCTCATTAAAATTTGGGACTGGAATACGTTCCAGCAATTTTTGAATATAAAAGCTATAAATACACAATTCACATTAGTGCTTTCATACAAATGGTGGTACTTCAGGCAGAATTAGTTGTGTATTTACAACTTCATTGATTACTTTGGGAGAGTATCAGTTACAGTGCAGTGCTGCAGTGGTAGTGTTTTCACCGCACAGCAAGAGGTTTTCATGTTCGATTCTCGGCTGGAGTGACTTCTTTGCGGAGTCTGCATGTCCAGCTTAGGTTCGTGTGGGTTTCCTCCGGGTGTGGTTTCCTCCCACATTGCAAAGATGTGTCTGAAGCATTTCTGCCAGGCCTCCACTGAAAATTGGCTTTGTTCCAAGTCAGACTTTCCCGGTTAACAAATGTTAAATAAAATTATTTGACCAGTCCACATTAGCCAGTTCCCTTGGTCTGGAAGGACAAAACCTTGCTTATAATCCAGGGCAGCCCAAGTTTGACTTAGCAGCTCAAGGCACTACTGTTGATGCCATGGGGGAGAAGACTAATAAGCTTAGCCTGCACATGGGGGTTGTGGTCAAGGCATATATCAATGGTAGAATCCCCGTTGTAGACTGGGGTTCACATAGACATGCTTGTTTACAGAGGGAGGGGGTCTCTTTGAAGGCTTTTCATGTGGAGGCATAGGAATATGCCACAAAACCCATAGGACATCATTGAGCATTTGCAGTGGGACGTTCGGACTTAAGTTGAAAACCCCATTCTGCTGCAAACGTGATGGTCTCTTTCAAGCCTTGAGTGCCTTGTAGTCATATCTGTATTCTGCATTCTGCAGTCAGTCATATTAATATTGTATATTCTAAAATCATATTAATGCCTCCACCTCTGTTTTTTCACCAATTTCTGCCTTTGCATTCAGTGTTAGACTCTTCATATTTAATCAAAACATTGTCTATACAGTTGGGTAAATTAACAGCAAATGATGAATTACAGTTGGCAAGAATTCCTTAAATGCTAAATCTTTTAACGCGCCATTATTTCTGATATTGAATTTAGGCCGGGTTTCCATTTAAGATAAATATCTTAAGTATTAGCTAAAGTTCAAACTAATGTGTTTAGGCCCTTTATTATACTAGGAGAGCAAGACAAGATCGGCTGGGGAAGAATCAAGGCTGCCTATCCAGTTATCTAGGTTTACCTTGAAGGGGCAAGGGTGCCACTGTGCTTGACATGTAATGGAAGTCTACAAAGGAAAACACCACTGGACACAACGACTGAATTCCAAGCGTTTTATTATCAACCAAATAGCAGTCTTCCCCAACAAGTTAAGTGCTTTCATCCAAACACTTGTTATGGCTTCCTCAGAACAACATGATACTAAGACCCAACCCTTAAATACCCACACCCTTTTTACTTCTCAGTCTTAATTACACCTTAATTAATTATTGACATCACACTTTTAAAACTTTCAGAAGTTAAAAATAATTTTAACAAAATTATGCACACTAAAATGTTACACAAACTCCATTAAAAAATAGGGTACCTACCC
Source organism: Protopterus annectens (assembly GCF_019279795.1). Classification (NCBI taxonomy): domain Eukaryota; kingdom Metazoa; phylum Chordata; order Ceratodontiformes; family Protopteridae; genus Protopterus; species Protopterus annectens. The sequence goes on from NC_056739.1 coordinate 221,926,880, forward strand.
TAAAATATATTTTAATTTTAACAAAGCAGAAATACTCACATTGTCATTTATACCTGGGAAATTGGTTGCATCCAGACACAGTTGCCACTTATAATTCACAAATGTCTAGATGCACATCTAAAACCCTACCTTGCACATCTTTAACCAATTGTTGCAAAACAAAAAAAAAAAACTAAAAGCATGCCCCTGATGCGTAGAAATGTGTCTAGCTAATGCTTTAGTGGCTTTCCCATTTTTAATATCCAATAAATGCTCATTAATCCTTTCTTTGAAATGCCTACTGGTCTTTCCCACATAAAATGCTAAGCAGTGTTCGCTTGGAATTCAATTGCTGTGTCCAGTGGTGTTTTCCTTTGTGGATATTGTTGGAATTTTGGTTACTGCGTTTGTTATGTAATGGAAGTCTGTTTCAAGAATGAGAGATGCACTGGGATATAAATCTCTCATACCAACATGTCTTGTATTATCTGCCTGATGAAGGTTTAGTTCAGGGATCTCAGACTCGTATCATCCAGACTCAAAACAGCCCTCAAATGATTGTAATCCTGCAAGAGGAAAACTATTACACTACATTCTAATCTGCCCTGATAAACTTTCTTTTTGTTTTAAATACTGTGACCCTCATCTGATTGTGGTAATACTCCTACAGCCTTCATGTTTTTTAACTTGAGACCCAGGATGAAGTTCCTTTAACTGGGTGTTTGAGTACTATTTATTCTATAAAAGAATAGGAGGTCAGAGAGGGTTGGATCTTTCATGTCATGAAAGGATACACACACAATCTCCATAGAGGAGTCTGTAAGAGACTGAGTACTGAAAGAGAGCTGCCAGTTTGTACTGTCAACTCAGATTGTTGATGCCACGGATCTTTTAGATGTTCATCATGTTTCACTGTTGCAGTCATTACTCTTGGGTTATCCTGCTGGCAGGCTACCCGCAGTCGGCCAGAATTCCAAAGTCTAGGTCCGGCGTCGATTGCTGTCGGCTCTTCCCTGACGTCAGTGTGCCAGGAGTATAAAAGATGCATCCGACGCCATTTTCTTCAGTCTTTCTTGCCGCGTGGTGCCCGAAGCAAAAGCAGTTAGCAAGTGCCGGTTGGCCGACTCCTGAGATTTTCAAATCCGAATTTCAGAACCGAAGTCTTCATTAAAGCTAAGTACCCCGTTGGGGAAACTTTTTTCTTGCTCCAGACCGATGTCAGAAAAAGTTAACAATTGTATTTCTTGTGGGAAACAAATACCTCATAAGGATTTTCACTCTTACTGTATTCCTTTGCTAGGCCCTGATCACAATGTTGCTAGCTGTCAGTTTTGTGCTAGATTTAACCAATGCACTATTAAGCGTCTGTTTGATTTTGCATTTCATTACTTTGGCCGAAGATTTAATTATATAATGCCTTCGGAACAGCCGATGACAAGGTCTCCATTAGGCCAGTCACCAGTTCGCCGGTTCTCAGTGCGGCGCTTTCGCAGCCCCTGGCGTCCGCTACCTCAGAGCCACAGGCTGCTTCCGACTCCCACGTGGAGCCAACTGGGCCTCTGGATACTCAAGGTATTGGACACTCGGAAATCATTCCCTCAGATGGGTCCGGAGCCGCTGAGCAGGCATCGGCTTCTGAGGGTGTCTTCAGACCTACACAATTATATGTTAAACCAACATCAGCTTCAAAGACAAAGACTAAAGCAGCTCTAAAGACAAAGAAACAAGTACAGAATTCTCCTATTCAGACTTCCATGCCTAAAAAACAGATGCTTAAAATGGCCGAAGACCTAATTACTTTGATCAGGGGTTCCCATCCCCCTCCTGATAAGAGGCCTAGGCAAGAGACAGAATATGATTCTTCTGATCAGGTTTCTATTTCCTCTGATTCCTCTTCTGAACAGGATTATTCCATGCTTCCCTATGAGGACTCTGTTGCTGAAGAATCCATTCCTTCAGCCTCTCCCCCTGAGGATTATTCTTTTGGGGAAACCCTGCATACCATGAGGGAGCATTTCCACTGGGAGAGCCAAGATTATTCTGAATCTAAGAAAAGGCCCAGAGACTTTCTGCTACTTCCTCAGCACAGACCCCTGGCTATTCCACCAGTTCTAGACATTGTAGATGATGTATTTTCAGAGTCCGGCCTGTCCTCTGACTCTTTACCCCCTGCACCTGCTAAGTCAGACAGATACTACAGGGTCCCGGATTCTCATAAATTCCTATATAAAAACCCCACTGCTGACCCAGAAACTATATCTCAGGGACCCAAAGGGGTCAAAGCTTCCAATGCTAAAAACCCTGTCCCCTCTGATAGGGATTCTAGGGCACTGGACAGATGGGGGAAAAAAGTTTACACTTCTGCTACCTTGGCTGTAAGGGCTTTAAATTGTCAGTTTCATATGCTTAAATATCAGCAATATTTAATGTCACTGCTTAAACAGAAAATGTTGACAAATACTGAATGTTCAAAGAACAAGGAAATGCAGGATTTATTACATGCAGCTGAACAAGTGGAAAACCATACTTTGCAATGTGGTTATGATTCACTGGAGGCCTCTTGCAGGGCCGCTGTTACAGGTTCTGTTATTAGAAGGCATGCTTAGTTAAAGGAACAGAATCTGCCTGAGCATGTTAAAGCAAAATTATTAGATGCCCCATTACAGCATGATACTTTGTTTGGTGCTAAAGCAGAAGAGGTGTTGAAAAAAATGGAGGATAAAGCGAAATCCATGCAGACAGTTAAGGATTTCTTACAGGTACAGCCACCCAGATTTAGCAGGAACTGGCCTTCAAAAAATTGGTCCTTTCCAGTGTCAGACAGGCCACAAAGAGGCAGATACAGGCTTCCCAGAGACAGATCTCAGCCCCAAGGCTCATACAGGCCTATACAATGGGGTGCTCCTACCTCCAAAAGCGGAGAAGACAAATCACAACCTTACAGGAAACAGTCCCAAAGACTTTCCTCTGCCAGATCCAAGCACTTTTCTTTTGGCAGCCCCCTTAGGGGGAAAACTAGCACTTTTTTCATCAAATCGGCAAATGGTTACCCAAGACAAATGGGTCTTGAACATAGTGTCCCAAGGCTACAGGTTCCATTTTCACACCCTACCAAGTTCAAAAGGTATGCCAGACCTGCCACACAATCAATGAGTAGAGGCACAGAAGCAAATTACAGCCCTCATGGACATAAGGGCCATTCAACAAGTACCACAACAAGAGCAGGGGCAAGGATTTTACTCCAGACTTTTCTTAGTGCCCAGAAAGGACAAAACCTGGAGACCAATACTGGACCTGTCTATACTAAATACATTCCTGGAAGTTCCAAAATTCAAGATGTTGACTCTACAGCAGCTACTGCCCATGCTGGGCAGGAAGGCTTGGCTCGTAACTTTGGACCTAAAAGAGGCATACCTGCATGTCCCAATCAGACAATCTTGCAGAAGATACCTCAGATTCATAGCTGGCTCAATGAACTACCAATTCTCTGCACTGCCTTTTGGCTTATCTACTGCGCCCAGGGTCTTCACAAAATGCCTGGCACCAGTGATTGCATTTTGCAGACAAAGAGGAATTCAAATATATCCCTACTTGGACGACTGCCTTATTCAAGCAGAGAACAAAGACATTCTTCTAAAGCATCTGGCATTTGTAAAAAGATTACTAATTTGCCTAGGGTACACAGTCAATGAAAATAAATCAAAAATTTTAAATTTGACCATGATGAATAAGAAACTATTTTTCTTCAGAAAGCTAATTATCGAAAATATACAAAATAAGGAACTACAAGAATTGGAAACCAAAAATTGGAGACCAATTATAAGTTTAACAGATAAGTAAAAAAACAAAAACAGTAATAGACAATAAAAAGAAGACAAAAGAATTGTTTAATAGTAAAATTTTATTACTAATATTTAAAAATTAGAGAAATTTAGTAAAAATCAATAAAAATATTCAGAAAAAGAAAACACCACTCTCTATAATTAACCAACAACATTTACAAAAGAAATATCATATATTAATATCAATATATATATAATATGCAGACATATACTATACTCACAGAAACAATGAATACTTTTTGAATATGGTATTAATCAGACATATACTGCAGATAAAGTTAGAATTTTTTAGGGAAATAAGATCAGGAAAGATACAATTGGGAGTATACCAGTATTAGAATCCCTTTAATTTTTATAAAAGTTTCTTTCAGGAGAGGAGGTAAATTGTAACCATAAAAAGAAACCGCAAGCCCCAGGGCGGATGGATTGACCTCTGAATTTTTACATAATTTTTACAAAAATATTCTACAGAGGAGCCTTTAATTACTTCAAAATAATATTAATGATTAAAAATAAAAAATTTGATCCCACTTTCTGAGACTAAGAACAAAAAATTTTAAAAAGAAAAATTGTAATTCAACAGACCCATCCATTACCAATTCCACCACTTGAACATATAGACAATTCTAAATTGACATCCATCCTGGCAAATAGAATGAAATGAAAGGGAGGATGGTAAATGTATATTTAAGGAGACAGAGGGGCGGATGGGGTGAGACAGACCACTGATAATATTTTAACGCCACACACAATATCCCACGCCAAGCACAAAAATGAAATCTTTTTTATGCAATACTTATAAACTTAAAAATAAGAAATTGATTAGTATTACATATTATTATATTGATATTTTTCATTACTTCATAATACCAATATGAATTCATTTTAACATTAAAGAAAATATCAAATAAGAAACATACAATTATCATTAAAGTAAAGAGAAATAAAAAATGCTCTAATTATTAATGGTAATTAGATTTAATACATTATCTCCTTATTTATTTAGCTATTTAATGGAATATTTATTTTTTTTTTTATGGAAAATGTTTTTAACACCTTGACAAAATATATGTATATATTTTCAGTAATAGAGCTGGATTATGTATAAGATTATTTAATACAATACTGTAAGATACCAAGAAATACTAGAAATAATTAAAAGAAAATCTCTTTGGAAAATCTCTATAATTAAAAATTATAAAATCTAATTTTATAATTCCCAAAGACCTACACCAACACCCTTTTACACCCTACCATATTGTAATCATTGAATGGGGACAAAAACAGAATATATAAAGATAAAATATTGATACTGAAATATTTTTTTTTATAAATTTTATTGAATTGGAAATAATAAGTCAATAACATTGGACTTGAAAAGATGGATTAACTGAATGAATGCAACCGTAATTATCAATGCAATCAAAACAAATGTCTTACCCAGAATACTTATAGAGCTACAGCTACACAACTCAGAATCACGAGAGATTTTTTTATTAAGCATAGACAGGAAGGGAGAATGCTTGACAGCTAGGAAACTTGAGGGGAACATGAGAAACTGATGGCTGATAGAATACGAGGATGCTAATGGCAAAGAAGAAACTTATTATTACTTAATTATTATTAACAACATTATTATTTTATTTAATGATAGAGGCGATTTAGAGTCTGACCTGGATGCCAAATCTTATGTTATAGCTTATAGACTGGGTGAGGAATTGGGAATAAAAACTATAGTTTTGGAAATAAAGGAACACCAGAATCAAATACTTTTTAATGGAACATATTAAATTAAACTTAATCTAAATTCATCAAAAAAATACTTCATTCAAAATGGTGAAGTATTATGATGGTGTTTCAAACTAATTCACAAGAGACCCAATTAGTAAATAGGAGGAAAAAATTTATACACTGATAGAATTCTCTAATATTAATTAAATTTAATCATATTTTAATCTATTTTTCTTGGGATATCAGTTCTTGATATTTTAAAAAGAGAAAAGTCTAAAGAAAAGTCTTTCTATATCCCATCTAACCAAAACAGAAAACTAAAAAATTATTAATTAATTTGAATTTAAGAATTTAAAATATTAAATTAAAGTTTTAATTGAATTAGCTCTGATACAAGGCGAAAAATTTATAACACCTCATATAAACTGATAAAAGGAACTGATAATTGAATATTCTCTTAAAATATATTCTCTTGAATTAATATAAGTTAAAATAATTAATGTTGGATCTTAAAGCATTTAATCTAACATTAGAAAATATATCCCTCAAAAATTACTATTCGCACAATTGGATGAAATTAACAATGCCTACTATACCCCAATTACTCTTCATAAATTTGACTCAAACTTAACTCTTAAAACCATCATACCTCATAGACCAGACAGCTGACCTGTTTCTGACTTGTTTACCAAGTGCCATTAAACTTTGGAATTTTGGAATTCATTAAAACTCATTTGCATTAAATGAAACACTCAACACTCTCCCAACACTCAACACTCTCTTTCTTCTTATATTCTATGTACACAAAAGACAAAGGATCATAATCATGAATATTTCATTATTAAATCATTAATAACATTACAATAAACTTAATGAAACTGACCCAACCATGTTGGAAAATCAAAGAGAACATGGAAGAACATTAGCACATTAGCACAAAAACAGCACATTAATCATTTAACAAAAGCCATAAGAAAAGTTAAATAGCAATAATATTAAAATATATAATATTGGCCTAATCTAGAGGTTCTAGAGGTTCTTAGTTACTATACATAAGATATATTTACAAGACAGTAGATTCAGTAGGATTAGATATAGGTTGTAATAATATACAGAATGGCTTTTCATGTTGTATTTCCTTCTTAATAATTTGTAATAATATACAATGTTTTAACTTTTTTAAACAATCATGTACATATTGTATATACATAGTAGTGTGTAGTTATATAGTTGAAAATAAATCAAAACTAGTGCCCTCTCAAGAGATAATATTCCTGGGTGCAAGCTTAAATACAACTGCCCAGATGGCTTATCTCATGCCAGACAAACAAAAACAACTGACTTCTTATTTCAAAAAATTGGCAACAAACACCCAGTTATCTGCAAGGAAAATCCTGCAGGCCTTGGATTTCATGGCATCCTGCATTCTACTAATTCCATATGCCGGACTGCATATGAGGAAACTACAGTGGTATCTAGAAAGTGTTTGGACTCAGCATTGCCACAGCCTGGAGACAGTAATTACACTCATTCCCTGCCTGCAACAAGAGTTTCAATGGTTGGCAGAGGCCTGTCACCACAACAAGGGTCTGCCATTCAGTTTACCCACAGCCAGACAGACCCTGACAATGGATGCATCAGATTTTGCCTGGGGGGCCCATATGGCAGGAAAATGTATTCAGGGCACATAGCCTGCAAGCCAGATGCATCTTCACATCAATCAAAAAGAGATGCTAGCTATTCAGAATGCCCTGACAGCTTTCAAGGATCTACTTCATCCAGGACAGCTACTGATAAAGACAGACAGTACTACGGTCATGTGGTACATAAACAAGCAGGGAGGTACACATTCCTACCCCCTCTGCAGACAAGCAATGACCTTATGGGACACAGCATTGACTTATCAAATTTACCTGCAAGCATAATTCCTGCAGGAAAAACAAATACTCTGGCAGACGAACTAAGCAGAAACCTCATGGATCCCCACGAGTGGAAACTTGATCCACAAGTCTTCAGCATGATAACAAGGAAATGGGGATGCCCAGACATAGATCTATTTGCCTCCCCTCACAACTGCCAATTATAGAGATTTTGCACAAGGATTTATCACAAACAAGCCTGGAGAGTGGATGCCATATCCTTCAGCTGGAAAAATCTAACAGTATATGCCTTTCCTTCACTGCCTCTCCTTCCCAGGGTACTCCTAAAGGTCAGACAAGAGAAGCCAAAAATAATTCTGATTGCACCAGACTGGCCATGCCAGCACTGGTACCCAATCCTAAAGAGCTTGTCTCAAGGTCCAGCACGGATATTGCCTCAAACTTCTCACTTGCTGACCCAACAAAACAATCAGATCCTGCACAGCCAACTCAGGACCTTAAATCTGCCAGCATGGCGGATAATGTAGCCATTCAGAACACTCCTCTTTCAAAAGCTGTTATGGATGCTATCTTGGAGGCCAGGAGGCCCAGTACCAGAAAATCTTATGCAGAAAAATGGAAGAGATTCTGTGCTTGGAACCAGGAACAAGGCATGACACGTATGTGCCAAATATCCTTCAGATTTTACAATACCTAACTGAGATGCTGGACAAAGGCCTTTTTTTTCATCAATTAAGATTCATGCCTCTGCCATTTCAGCCCATTACAATACGGAACCACCTATCTTTTCTCATCCTTTAATAAGGCAGTACCTCAGAGGGGCCAAAAACATCAGGCCTCCAAGGAGAGCACCAGTTCCGCCATGGGACCTCAATTATGTCTTGGAAAAACTCACACTGCCTCCTTTTGAGCCAGCCTCAACAGCGGATATAAAATTCTTATCCTGGAAAACAGCTCTGCTCCTAGCAACAACCTCTGCAAGATGAGTCTCAGAGTTACAAGCACTTATGGCTGTGGAACCTTTTATCATTTTTCATCCAGACAGGGTTTCTCTGAGGACAAACCCAACATTTATGTCTAAGGTGGTGTCCAGTGTGGCCCTCAACCAAACCATTCACTTGCCTACGTTTTTATCCAAACCCACAGAACAAGGGTGAGAAGATTCTGCATTCTTTGGACATACACAGGCAGTTACGCTTCTACTTGGACAGAACTAAAGCTTTCAGAAAGACTGAGCAACATTTAGTGTCATATGCTGCAGGATCACAAGGAAAGGTTATCTCAAAACAGACTATTTCTAAATGGATAGGCCATTGCATCCGTTTCTGCTATTCTCAACATGGCAAATCAGTGCCTAAGGCCTCATTCCACCAGGACAGCAGCCACTTCAGCAGCCTTCCTCAGAGGAGTACCAACCAAAGACATCTTAGAGGCTGTAACTTGGAGTTCAGTGCACACTTTTACAAAGCACTATCACTTACCTCTTTACTCTAAATCCAGAGCAGGCTTTGCCACTGCAGTTCTGCAAGGCCTCATAACCTCTCCTAATCTTGTTTAGCCCAGCCACCCATCCTCAGCTTTGGGATTCAATCCAAGAGTAATGACTGCAACAGTGAAACACGATGAACATAGTACAGTTGTGTACCTACCATAAATGTCGATGTTGTGTTCTCTTGCTCTGAGTCAACATTCCCAGCTGATATATTTGTTGTCCTTTCTTTGAGTTTACTGTTTCCAAATGTGATTCTTTATCCAAGGCAGCATTTACCTTAGTTGATCTTGAGCCTTACATTTCAGATACATCTTATTTCTTCAACTTAAAAATATGATTCGATTTCCTTTACTGATGTTTTTTGCTCAGGCAGACTCTTCGTTCTTTGGTAGCAGAGGTATTACCCAAAGAATAAGTTTAACAAGTGTTCATTGTAGTCCATGTTGATGTAGTGATTTCTGGGTCTTTTGCCACTCAGAAGCCTGTGATCAGACTGAATACCAGTCTTTTCACCATCCCTAAACTGAAGGACGCCCATGTAGACTGATATTTGGGCATATGGTTATAAAGCGGGTGTCAGCTGGTGCTATATTCGTTTCTTTCTTGCAGTGTAGCCTAGTGCTCCACAATGCTTTATTTTGCATTGTCAGTCCATTTGGTTGACTTGAATCATCGGAGTTCTAGATGCCTTGGATGAGTACCTCATTGAGGACCTTCTTCTTGTTAATGTTCAAGAAAATTAATAATTGTCTTTCTTGTGGGAAGAGGATCCCTCACAAAGGCTTCCACACTCATTGCCTTTTTTATTTGGTCCCTCAGCACAACATTCCTAACTGTGGGTATTGTGCTAGATTTCATTCAGAAGTTATGTACAGGGCTAAGTCCTTTCAGTTGCGTATGGAAGCTAGCAGATAATGTAGTAAGGCTGGCCTTTCGCACATCTAGGCGTCTGCCATTTTCTATGCCATCTTTACCCAAAAAATGTAAGAATAAGCATCCAAAAGAGTAGGACTCTGGGATTCTGAGGCAGTTTCTTTGTCTAGACCCTTAACTAAACATGATGCCACCAACACAGATGAGGCACACCCTGGTCTGACACCTAGGGTTGGAACCCTCCAGTGCGACATCTTTGGCAGCTGCAATGTCTCAGACCCTGTCATTGCACTCAGACACAAGACCTACATCTGTTCTGAAGGCTCTGAGCAGTCCACTGTTTCCAACACCCAATTTTAGGTAACTGAGGGTGAGGACGGTAGCCCCTTGGTATTGTTAGGGAGGATATCCCTGGGAACCAGATTGAGGTCGTGACCTCCCACCTGAGGCCTTCACTAAGCTCTAAGCCTTGGCCATCCAAATATGAGGCTGTCTAGTTTGCCCCAGCCTTTACTATCTCAGCTCACTGACTCGTCTTCCCAGTTCTCTTCGAAGGACTTGGTCAGCCTGAAACAGGGCTTCATGTGTTCCATGAAGACTAGGCAACTCATTCTGCAAAAGGATCCTAGGTCAAGAATTCCCCTGGGAAAAGAAAAAGGGATACTTCCTCTCAGGACAGTTGGTATTCCTCAGAATCATAGGGTGAGGAGAAGTTGGTCTGTGTGGAATACCTTCCCCCTCAGACTTATGAAGATTCTGATTCTGCTGATGCCTAATCTTCATATTTGCCTCCTGAGTATTTACCTTTTGGAGACCTGTCGCAAGATGAAGCAAGCCTTCATTTGGAAGTCCAGGAGATTTTTTATGGCTCAGACTCTTAATAAAAGTTTCCTGAAGACTGTTCCTCCCGTAGATGTCCTCAAATACAGTATCCACGACTACATGTCATTGTATCCTGACTCCCTTCCCTTTGCCTCTGTGAAGCTTGACTACTTCTGTTGGGTGCTGGAATCCCATAAGCACCTTTATAAAAACCTAGTGGTAGATCCAGCAGTGGTGTTAACATAATCTGAGAAGCTTCTGTATATGCAGCAAAGAATCCCTTTCCAAATGACAGGGAAAGCAGACTGCTGGATCGATCTAGTAAGAAGACCTGTAATTCAGCCACCCTGGCCATGATGGCTGCAATTGCTAGTTCCTTGAGTCATTACAGGAACAGAATAAATCCAAGACAGCAGGGGATCCAAGATAGTCTTTAGAGAGTCATACATGAGATTTGCAATGTCACTCTCCAGATGTCCAGACACTTGCTTAAATGCGACTATAATGTTCTTGATGCCTCATGCTGGGTGGCTGCTGTGGAGTTAGTCACTCTGAGACATGCCCGGCTGAAAACTCTTCTCTTGGATCAGGAGAAACATGAACTCTTTGATGCCCCCCTGGACAAGTGAGTTCCTTTTCAGACACCCTACAGAGCAAGTATTTGATAAAAATGGATATGAAAGAGAAATGTATCAAGTTTGCCAAAGAATCTTAAATGTCTCCCACTCCCATGTACAACAGGAACTGTCCTCCCAAGTCTTCACCCTTTCTGTCTAAATATAAGGAGACTATACAGGCTAAGTGGAAAAGGGCTAGAGTATGGAGAAAGTGGCAAACTGAGCAGCACTCCAGATTTTCAAAGTTTCTGCCCCACCATGAGAGCAGCTGTGACCATCTCCAGCACCTCCCATTCCCCTTCACATCCCACCTCAACCCAACCCAGCCCTTCCCTACCTAGAAGACTGCCTGCCTTTTGTCACTATTGAAAAGACTTAGCCTAGGACAAATGGATGTTAAAAATCATCAAGGAAGATTATGCAGTCTAATTGCGGAAGAAAGACTTTGGCTGTCCCCTCCACAAAATAACACAACTGTTTTAGGCAGTGGTTAACTATTAGAGTTGTGTGCCTTAACATCTGGCCTTGTCTGCTGCTCCAGGAGTTTCCACCAGATGTCTGGCACCAGTTATTGCCTTTACAAGACACTAGGGATTAATATCTACCCTTACTTGGATGAATGTATGGTTCAAGCAGAGTCTTCTTAGAACTTAAGACAACCTTGCAAGTTACCATGGATTTTTTTCAGAATGTGAGCCTAACCCTCAGCTTCCAGAAGTCACAATTGCAGCCATGCACAAGAATTAGTCTCCTGGGGAAGTCATAGATTATGTGCAACAGAAGGCTTTCCTCACCCAGGACAGTCAGTTTTATTTCAAAATAAAACCTGCAAAAGAAAAACATGTTATCTCAGCAAGAGAATTCTTCAGGATACTGGGTTACATGGCGTCCTGTCTTATTATGATCCCCTTTGTAAAACTGCACATGAGGAAGTTGCAGTGGTTCCTAAAAAAACACTCTGGTCAACATTTTCAGCCCCAAGAAACCATGTTACCATGTCTAAAAAAAAATGTCTATTCAGTGGTCTGGTCTGAGGAGATTGGTTGCACCAACCCCGATGACCACTTCATCTTGCCAGAGGCCGTACAAACCATTAAAACAGACAATTCTGACAGGGCCTAGAGTCCCATGGCAAGCACCTCAGAGTTCAGGGGGTTTGAGAAGAGCAGCAAACAAAGCAGCACATTGATACAAAGGAAAGAATGGCCAACTTTTTGGCTACAAAGGTATTCAGAGACAAACTGTCTCCAGGAACTCCTCTTCAAATATGGCTGGGTAGTACCATAGTCATGTGGTACATAAGCACGGGGAGACAGACCTGTCCCCTGTGCAGACTAGCTATGAATATTTTGGCTGCTGGCACAGCAAATAAGGGTAACACCCTTAGCATTTTAAAACTCGGGTCAAACCAAGCCATCAGACTCCCTGAGCAGAACCTGCCTAGACCCCAATGAGGGGATGTTAAAAAGGAGATGTATCTGGATCCCATACACTAATTGGTTGTCCCAGACTTGGATCTCTCTGTCTCAAGAGAAAACAGTTCAAGTTTTATTTGAGAACCGAGCAGACAGGATCAAGGAGAGTGGACTCCTCCTTTAAGTGGGCAGACATCTTCCTGTATACCTTTCCACGAATACCCCTTATCATCAGAATACTTATAAAGGTGAGGTCAAACGGGCCCAAATGATCCATATTGTTTCATTATAGCCCAGGCAACACTGGTTCTTCCACATTCTGACTCTCACATTACCTCCAGTCACAGACCTTCTGACTCAGAACAAGGGGTCTATACTACACCCCAGTCTGAGAAATCTCAAGCTCACATCTTGGGAGGATTGGATTTTGTCTCCATCCACTTTCTTACTCACAAGATGTCTTCTCCAATTTGAAAGAGGCCATAAATCCAAACACTAGGAAGTCATATTTAGCAACATGGAAAAGGTTTTGTATGTCCAGTGGTATTATGTCTTCACAATCCGACATAAAACAGATCCTTGAATACCTCTGCATCCTTTAAAAGCAATGCTTATTTTACTTGTAGAATCAAGGTTCATGCCTCTGCCATCTCAACGTACCTCCCAATCTTCCTGCCTGTTTACTCTCGCTGCCCATGTGAAGCAGTTTCTCAAGGGGGTTGTTAACCTTAGTCCAGCTAGAAGGGAACCCATTCCCCCTGGGGCCTGGATTTTGTACTTGAAAACTCATTCTGCCCCCTTTAAACTGGCAACGTCAGCTCCTTTGAAACTCCTGACTCAGAAAACAACTCTGCTGCTGGCACTCACTCCAGCCAGATATGTCTGATCTCCAAACCTTTGTATGCAAGGGACTATTCCTAATCTTCCACAGGGATAGAGTCACCCTTAAAACCATCCTCTCATTTATGCCAAAGGTGGTTTCAGAATTTTCCTTTAACTAAGCCTTCACCTCCCTGTGTTCTTCCCAAATCCACAGAGCAAGGGAGAAAGGATATTTCATTCCTTGGTTGCGCACAGACAGCTGAGATATTACTTTAACAGAACCAACTTCTCAAACAAATCAGATCAACTTTGGGTAACCTTTGCAGAGGGTAAACGAGATTAAACCAGTGACAAAACAACATTTCCAAATGGATTGCTAAATCACCTTTTGCTGTTCTCACCAGAGTAAACAACTTCCTCGTAAAGTCAAACCCCATTCTACCAGGCATAAAGCCACCACTGCTGCCTATTTAAAGAGTACCCACACAAGACTTTCATGAGGCTGCCACTTGGCCATCTCTTCATACTTTAAGCATTACCATCTTCATTCCAACAGCTGTGCTCGCCTCTGCCATCCTGCGGAGCCCATTGTCCATTGACAGTATTTTTGTCCAGCCACCCTCTTAAAAGTTCTAGGAGCATACCTCTCAGCTGTACAGATTTTCGCCTCACATATTTAGTCCATTTTTCATAAAATTGTGGGTTTTTTGGCAAGTCATTAAAGATTGGAGATGGAAAATAATGGCAGACATTTGAGTTTCAGACTTCATACCCTTCAGAAAATTCTTGCTAACACAAAAAAATGTTATTCTGTCAATTTTCTAAGTTTGCAAGGGCAATATTTAAAAATTGTCCCTATTTTTGGACGTTGGCTCCCCTATTATTTATGGCTTTGTCCAGATTTCTTGCTTTAAAAGCTTGAGAGGTGTGTCTAGGAGTCTTCCCAAGAATTAGTACAGCAACATTGACTAAGATGAACATAGTGCAGTTGTCCCTGCACTTAACATAATTGCAGATGTCTGAATAGATCAGTGCTGCAGTACACTTTCCCACCCTCCTTTCCTTCTTTCTCTTTCTGTTTACATTTCCTTGTGTTGAGGTGAGTCTGTCCCATCATCCCACACCCCTTCCTTCCTTCCCTTTAGGTCAGAATTCTTATCTTGTACTCAGGGCAGATGGGAGGGTCATGCTTTACCTAAGGTCAGTGGATTTCTCGGTCTAGACAAAGACTTGAAGATCGTGCTCGCTGGTACCTGTTTTATACCTGCTCATCAGGGAGATTTGTGCCTGACTACTCTGGGCACCTCCATAAACCTACAAAAGATGATCCTGTGTCCATTCAGTGCTAAGTAGTATCCCTTCCAGACTCCTACGAAATTAGTGTCCTTTCCCTGGTCAAGGTCATGCTTTTGACTGGCAAAATCTGAAACCACAGAACATTGAAAAATGAAAATATAATATGTGTGTGTGTATGTATACATATATATATATATATATATATATATATATATATATATATATATATATATTTATATAGTAATTTTTTTTTCAAGATACAAGATCTTCTACACCCCCCTGCTAATTATATGTTCCAACTTTGAGATCGCACCACCCCACAGAAAGGGCAAGCCCCCCTTATTCCCACTGTTCTGAGATCTCCAACAGTACAAATGCAATTCTTTTATCTTCATCGATGTGTGTTTTGAGATTTTGGTCTCTGTTTTGCCTGTGAGCATTTGACTAAGTTTAAGGGTGTGTCCACTTTTTTCCATGCAGTGTCTGTGATAGCAGGTTTTAAGAATTCTAAACAAATTGTAATCTTTTACATCATATTACTTTGTTCCAGAGGTCGTGTATTAATGCCAGTTGTTTAGCTTTTTAAGAACAGTCTTTTGCCGACTTTAGTGTTCTTTGGCAAATAGTAGTAGAATTCAGCCTTTTGGCAAAAAAATCCAGGGAGATTTTTGTTAAAACTGCACTAAACCTATTTTCAGAGTATTGAATAAACAGGCACCATAGCATATTTGTAATTACTCGTGCTGCTGCGATCCCTGTCTTAATAAAAAAAATGTTCGCTCATATTGTATAGTGGTAGATGTCTGATCAGAGCTTGTTTCAGAGATGTTTTCTTGTACACTCAGCTGTGTGCTACAGTTTAAGAAGATGAATTAACACAAGCATAGTCCAATAATGTAAAGAATAGAGTACTTTAACATTCAATTACATCTTTGTTCAGATTTGGCAATATCCACCATCATAGGAACAGTACGTTACCTAGTGGCACTGTCATGCTGCACATTAGCTTTTTAAGGCTTAGTCTTTGTCTGTTTTAAGAACAGTCTATCAAATATTTCAATCAGTTTAAGGATATGTGTCTTAGTTCACCTTTTTTCCATGTATTTCCTAAACTCTGTCCTTGGCATGCAGTGACAAGCGAGTGCTGCAGCTTGTCTTTACTTCTCCAAATTAGTAACACCCCCCATCAAATGTCATGTGGTTTTCTGACATCAAAAACTGCACACATTTTATAATTGAAAGCCGTTCTGTGCTGCCTCTTTTTACACATGCACGTACACACAACAGAAAATATACAACACAAAGATGCTTCTTACAAATAAAGCTTTGTTTTTAAGACGTATTCTTTAACAGATTGCAGATGTTGAAAAGTAGTCCAAAATGGAAACAATTCCACATAGTAAATATATAAGCAAATGAATGAAATATTTCTGTTTTCCTACATTCGTTCTGTACACCTCGTGTAACAGTGCCATTACTTCAGGGAGGAGGAAGAGTTAAAGGGCCAGGCAAACAAAAAAATATTCAGTTAAAATAAAAATAACTTGCCGCAAAGCAATAAGAAAAATCACAGAGAGCAGCTCAGGGCTGCTGCAGTGTGGTATGTAATATACGAAACAAAAATAATTTTGTGTAAGTGTGCAGTAAAAGTGTATTTGAGATGGTCTGACATGCTCTGAGTTGTTACAAATTTATAACAAAAACCCTAGTGGCAATTTTAGATTGCATTACCTTTATTTGTTTGCCATCTCTTTTTAGCAAGACTGTCTTACAACTTCCAGCCAACAATTGTCTGTATCCTGCTGTTTTCAGTCTGTAACAGTAGTCATGTTCTGTTGAGTAGTACTTTCCAGTGAGCCGTGTGGGTTGGATTTTGCCTAATAGAGCCCATTTATCCCTGTTTTTTTTCCTTTGAAATGATTGTGTATAGTTTATGAATTTGACACTTTTGTTGCATTTTTCTTGTCTGCAGAGTCCTCCTTTAAATGCCTTTTTGTGAATTGTGAATTGGGATAACTGATGCACAGCTTTCAGTCAGAATAATTTTGTCTGCACGAGACAGCTTACTGCATTGTATAATGTACTCTGCTTCTGTAGTGCGGATATGCAATTAGCCTTGTGCCAGCTGATGAACAAAGAGCCGTTAAACAGGTTGCATTAGGTTCAAAGCACAGTGCTTTGTAATTGCAGATAGAGTGTTAATTTTGTCTGTTTGTGAATGCTGTTGTATGTATTTCTGCGTGTGCAGTATAAGTAAAGAATAAAGGTCCGCATTGTTTTCTTGCTACCCTTTTAGTTATGTTTGGATGCTATTATTAGTGGGTTATACAAGTGTATTCTATTAGTCGTTTTCCATGTGAACAGGTAGATTGCATTGTGGGTTCCCATCCCTTACTTCTGTGTTGAATTTTCTTTTTGTCAGCAGGGTAAGTGAAGTAATCCTTACATTGTTTTCCGCTTTAACCCAAGCCACTACACACACAAAATGATGCAGTATTTGTTAAGATATAAGCACTGCAGAAGTATTAAGTGATAAAGCCATTCATGTAAGTAAATCTGTTGCTGCTAGGAATAAGGGAGATTGAATTTCTTACACAGATGACCAAAGGTGTGAAATCACTTTTTCTTTATATTGGAAGCAGTAAAATTTTAATTTGAATGTCCACTATTAATGTCTGAAACATTTAGAGCAGGTGCTGTCTTTATTTGTTTAAGCTCTGTTGTGTGCTAGTGCTGGATTTTTTTCTTTTTGCAAAGTATTGTAAGCAGTTGTTAGTCTAAAAGGCCTCTTATACAAATTTATTGCAGAGGGGTGCTTCTGCATGTTGGCATGTCTTGCTTTGCTGATTTAAGTACGCGCTACCTTCTGCCATTAATTGTGCCTTTGGCAGGGTATTGAAGTTTCTTTGCATTACTGAATGTGACACATTTTTCATTTCATTGTGAAAGATAGTTGTGCAGATTTGGTTAAATGTATGGAAGTTTATTTAAATTTATAATCTGCTGTATGAAAAGGTGTAAGACTCTCTGGTTTTGTTTTTATTCATTTAGCTTGACTAGTTAGATTGCTAGCCTGTGCCTGCCCTCAGCAAGCGATCTCTACTTTGTGTTTTGAATTTATTTGTTCATGCCCACTTTATTATTATTTTTTTTTCATTACATTCAGTGGATATTGTTTCAGATTTATTATAGTTTTATATGTAATTTTTTGTTGCATCCACATTAGTGGCTCTTTATTTTCACTGCTCCTGTGTTTGCATTTTCATGTTTTTGGCTGTTGCATAGTGTTCCATACTGTTTTAGCGATGTTAATCGTGTTACCCTGCTGCAGTCATCACACTTGGGTTATCCTGTCATCAGGCGGTCCCGCAGTCAGCCAGAATTCCAAAGTCTTGGTCCGGCGTCGGTTGCTGTCGCTTCTTCCCTGACGTCAGTGCGCCAGGGGTATATATAATGCATCCGACACCATTTTCTTCAGTCTTTCTTGCCGCGGTGCCTGAAGCAGAAGCAGTTTGCAAGTGCTGGTCGGCCGACTCCTGAGATTTTCAAAGTCGAATTTCAGATCCGAAGTCTCCAATAAAGCAAAGTACCCCATTGGGGAAACTTTTCTTGCCTCAGACCGATGTCAGAAAAAGTTAATAATTGTATTTCTTGTGGGAAGCAAATACCTCATAAGGATTTTCACTCTTACTGCATACCTTGCCTAGGCCCAGACCACGACATCACTGGTTGTCATTTCTGTGCTAGGTTTAATAAGCGTACTATAAAAAGACACTTTGATTTCGCACGACACTTTTTCGGTAGAAAATTTAACTACACAATGCCGTCGGAGCAACCGACTACTGGCATGCACAAAAAACGCAAGGATAAGGACAGGCAGCCTAGGCCCAAGCCAGACTCCGAGGCCTCGGCTGGACCGGTCTCTGGTTCACCGGTCTTCAGTGAGGCTCCGACGCAGCCCCTGACTACCGCAGATTTGGAACCCGAGACCGCTTCGGAGCCTTTGGCGGAGAGCGCTAGGCCAACGCAGCCATTTTGTTCAGCCCCTACCGACGACTCTGCAGAAAGAGATGCCGGTGCTGCAGAAACACCTTCGGTTTCTGAAGGCGTCTTCAGACCGACGATGCTCACCATAAAAACGTATCCTAAGCTTAAGACTCCTATTAAACCTAAAAAGACTGCACTGCAGTCTCCAGTTCAAGGCCCCATGCCTAAGAAACAGATGCTTAAAATGGCTGAAGATTTGATCTCTTTAATCAGGGGTTCCCATCCCCCACCTGACAAAAGGCCTAGACAAGAGGAAGATTATGTTTCCTCTGATCACGTGTCTATTTCCTCAGGCTCCTCTGAGGACCAGGATTACTCCTTCTCCCCTTATGAAGATTCTGATGCTGAGGATTCTATTCCCTCAGCTTCTCCTCCTGAAGACTACTCCTTTGGGGAAACTTTGCACACTATGAGGGAACATTTTCACTGGGAAGGTCAGGACTACTCTGACTCAAAGAAAAGGCTCAGAGAGTTTCTTTTACTCCACCAGCACAGATCACTTGCCATCCCCCCAGTTTTAGGCATTGTGGATGATGTTTACTTAGAATCTAGTTTGAACCCAGATTCTCTGCCTCCTGCTCCAGCCAAACCAGACAGATACTATAGAGTGCCTGATTCACACAAATTCCTTTATAAAAGTCCCGTTGCTGATCCAGATACTATCTCCCAGGGTCCCAAAGGGGCTAAGGCTTTTATGGCAAAAATCCTGTACCTTCTGAAAGGGACTCCAGAGCACTAGACAGGTGGGGGGAAAAGGTTTACACCTCAGCCACTCTAGCTATGAGAGCACTAAATTGCCAATTTCACATGCTAAAATATCAGCAATTTCTCATGTCTCAGCTAAAACAAAAAATGAGCACACTCCCTCAACAGTCTGAATTGAAAGAAATGCAGGATCTGTTGCATGCAGCTGAACAGGTGGGCAAACATACTTTACAATGTGGTTTTGATTCTTTGGAGGCTTCCTGCAGAGCAGCTGTCACTGGGTCTGTTATACGTAGACATGCTTGGTTAAAGGAACAAACTCTGCCTGATCATGTTAAAGCAAAGCTTCTAGATGCTCCCTTACAGCAGGATGTTCTATTTGGAGTTAAGGCAGAAGAAGTCTTAAAGAAAATGGAGGATAAGGCAAAATCTATGCAGACAGTCAAAGATTTTCTACAGGTACAGCCCCCTCGCTTCAGCAGAAATTGGCCAACTAAAAATTGGTCCTTTCCAGCTACCGACAGACCACAGAGGGGTAAATACAGATGTCCAAGAGGCAGAGGACAACCACAAGCCCAATACAAACCTCGACAATGGGGCACTGCAACATAGAAGGGAGGAGAAGACAGGCCCCAATCCACCAGAAGGCAAACTCAATGACTTGCACCTCATCTGGCCAAGCAACAGTCTCCTGACAGCTCCCTTGGGAGGAAAACTCACACTTTTTTCAGACAACTGGCACATTGTCACAAAGGACAAATGGGTCTTAGACATAATTTCACGAGGATACAGATTCCATTTCCACACCTTGCCAATGAAAAGAGGAATGCCAAACCTGCCACAAAATCAATGGGCAGAGGCACAAAAGCAAATTACAGCTCTCATGGACATGAGAGCCATTCAACTGGTACCTACTCGAGAGCAAGGCCAAGGATTTTACTCAAGACTCTTTCTAGTCCCCAGAAAGGACAATGCCTGGAGACCAATTCTGGACCTTTCAATTCTAAACACCTTCTTACAAGTACCCAAATTCAAGATGCAAACACTACAGCAGCTTCTTCCCATGTTGGGCAAGAAAGCATGGCTAGTAACGTTGGACCTCAAGGAGGCATACCTGCATGTCCCTATCAGACAAAGTTGCAGAAGATACCTCTGTTTCATTGCAGGTTCAACCCATTACCAATTCTCTGCACTGCCCTTTGGCTTATCTACTGCGCCCAGGGTCTTCACCAAATGCCAGGCACCAGTAATTGCATACTGCAGACAAAGAGGAATACAAATATACCCATACCTGGACGACTGCCTCATTCAAGCAGAAAGCAAGGACATCCTCTTACAACATCTGGCTTTTGTAAAACATCTTCTAAGTTGCCTGGGGTACACTGTAAACGAAAAGAAATCAAAACTAGTACCCTCACAAAATATGACATTCCTGGGTGCCACCTTGAATACAACGGCCCAGAAGGCTTATCTGACACCAGACAAACAACTACAACTGACTCAATATTTCAAAACAATGACAACAAAGACCCTACTCCCTGCAAGAAAAATTCTGCAGGCCTTGGGCTTCATGGCATCTTGTATACTACTAATACCATTTGCAAAGCTGCATATGAGGAAATTACAGTGGTACCTAAAAAGTGTATGTTCTCAACACAGCCACAGCTTGGACACAATGATATCTCTCATTCCGTGCCTACAAAAGGAGTTTCTATGGTGGTCACAGGCATGTCACCTCAACAAGGGTCAGCCTTTCACCTTGCCCCCAGCCAGGCAAACTATGACAACAGATGCATCGGACTATGCCTGGGGGGCACACATGGCAGGACAGTGCATTCAAGGCGTATGGACTGCAGATCAAAGAAATCTGCACATCAATCAAAAAGAGATGCTAGCTGTACAGAATGCTCTGACTGCCTTCAAGAACCTTTTACATCCAGGACAACTTACAATAATGACAGACAACACCACAGTAATGTGGTACATAAACAAACAAGGAGGTGTACACACTCCTACCCCCCATGCAGACAAGCAATGACCTTGTGGAACACAGCACTGGCTTACCAAGTTCAGTTACAAGCTCAATTCCTGCCAGGAAAAAAGAACACATTGGCAGACGACCTCAGCAGAAACATCATGGATCCCCACGAGTGGAAGCTGGATCCACAAGTATTTGCAATGATAACTCAGAAATGGGGCCTTCAAGACATAGACCTATTTGCCAGCCCCCAAAACTATCAGCTAACAAAATTTTGTACAAGGACACTTCACCATCAAGCTTGGAAAGTGGACGCACTCTCATTTAGTTGGAAAAACCTGATAGTATATGCCTTCCCTCCTTTGCCTCTCCTCACAAAGGTGCTACTGAAAGTCAGAAAGGAGAGACCACGACTGATACTCATAGCCCCAGACTGGCCACACCAGCACTGGTACCCACTATTAAGGAATATGGCTCGGCCCACCTTGGATTTTGCCACAAATTGCTCATTTGCTCACACAGCAAGACAATCAGATTCTACACAGCCAGCTCAAAACCTTAAATCTGGCTGCATGGCAAATCAACTAAGCATCCAGCCAGCTCCTCTTTCACAAGCAGTTGTGGAGGTTCTTCTGGAAGCTAGGAGGCCCAGCACCAGGAAGGCCTACTCGGACAAATGGAAAATATTTTGCGCCTGGAACCAAGCTAAAGGCCAAAACACACTTCAGCCTCACATTCCTCAGATTCTACAGTATTTAACTGAGATGTTGCACAAAGGACTTTCTTTTTCTTCCATTAAAATCCATGCATCAGCTATTTCAGCCCACTACAACACGGATCCACCCTTATTTTCACATCCACTTCTAAGGCAGTTCCTCAGAGGGGCAAAAAACATTAGACCCCCCCAGGAGAGCACCTACACCAACATAGGACCTCAGTTTTGTTCTGGAAAAAATAACTACCTCCCTTTGAACCAGCTTTCTCTGCAGATCTACAGTTTCTATCATGGAAGACTGCCCTGCTGCTAGCAATAACTTCAGCTAGAAGAGTCTCAGAGCTGCAGGCACTAATGGCAGTGGAACCTTTCCTCATTTACCATCAAGACAGAGTTTCTCTACGTACTAATCCTTCCTTCATGCCTAAGGTGGTTTCCAGTGTGGCTTTAAATCAAGCCATCCACTTGCCCACCTTTTTCCCAAATCCACAGAACAAAGGAGAAAGACTCCTGCATTCCTTGGACATTCACAGGCAACTTCGTTACTACTTGGATAAAACTAAGGTGTCAGAAGTTGTCAATCTCGAGAGCTTCTCTGAGCTGACCTCCTAAGCAATCCTCGAGGCTACTTGCTAAGTAAGCCCCCATGATTTTTTGCTAAGCTGATGCCACTTCCCCCATGATGCAAGGCAAGAAGGCTGATTTGTGTCATTTTTTAACCCCGCGGATGAAGTTCTTTTTTTACCAGTTTTTAGTAACTTTTTTTTCTTTTTAGATTTAATTTGTTTTTAGTATTTTTTTTTCTCACTTATTTTTTTTTTTGTCACTTTTAGTTATTTTATGACTGTTTTCTGGTGTTTTTGTGTGTTTTCCTTTCAATCCCATTTAGTCTAACCTTTTTTCCCCCATCCCTGTGTATTTGAGGTGTGTTTTGTGTTTCCTTTTTGTGTGTCGTGGATTTAATTTTGTGAGTTGTCAGTTGTGTTGAGTGGTGTGTTGTGTGAACAACTTGTGTGCTTCGTGAGAGGTAAGGTCATCTCACGAAGACCTCTCCCTGCTGGGACTCCACTGTGACTTTGCACTCTCTTTCCAGGTCTCAGTCCCCTTGGACCTCTCCTCTACCACTCTTCCTGCCCAAAGAGTCTAGAGGGAGGGAGAAATCTATTAAATTCTCCCTTGGGCCCTTAATCTTAAGGCTCCTGTCTAAGAAGCTGGGAAACCCCTAAGCCCTCCAGGCTCCAGCCCCTAGCCCTAAGCCCTCTCCCGGCGGGATGATGTCTTATTGAGAGATTCGCCGGCACGATGGCTGCAGGTGGTTGGGGCGTCTTCGGCGGTGCTGGGTGGCGGTGGCCGCCGGTGTGCGCCCGGCTGGCTTGGTGTCCCCCCTCAGGCCCCGACCACGATGTCCAGGTCGCTTCAAGGCAGCTCCAGCCGCTGATACCCAGCTTCCTCCACCTTACCTTGGAGTCTCTCCTCTTGCCTCCGATACTCTCCTCTTGTTTCTCTCGGCTTCATCGGGCGGATTCATAAGGCGATCATCTAGGTGGTAGGAACTCAGAGAGTAAGAAATCACAGGTGGTACAAAATCACAGAATCTAGGCCAATCCACCGTCTCTTCACTCTCCCAACAGTCCGCACCACGGTCCTTCCACCTCTCTTCTCTCTCCAGAGCTCGGAGCGGCTGAGCGGGATCTGGCCTACTAGCTCTCTTAGGGCCGGCTCTCCTCTTCTCTCCTCCTTCTTCCCTGCTCCTTGAGCTCTCCTCCCTTCCCTGGTCTTTGGTAATCGGGAGAGGGTCAGCTCTGCCCTGGGCTCTTGGGTCGAGAGACCCTTGTCCCCCTTCTCTGGTGAGCCGGCCTCCGACATCGGGCCCAGGAGCCCTCCCCGACATCTGGGCCAGAGCCCCTTCCGGCCCGGGTGGCCCTCGAGTCTCTCCCTGGTCGGGAGGTCTCCTGATGAGGGGTGGAGGCCCTGGGAGGAGTCATTGGGCCCCTGGCTCAGCCACTGCTCCCCCTCCCCTCTCCCCTCCTCTTCTCTGCCTCTGTCTCTTCCCCTCTTCTCCTACACTCCCCCCATGTTCCCGAGATCGCCTTTCCCCCCCTCTGAAGAACCCTCTCTTCCAAGGATTCTCCCGATCCGAGCAGGAGATCCTCAGAGAGAGGACTTGCACTCAGAACCCTGAGGACTCTACTTCAGATACTACTTCAGGATACCGACTTAGATGAGTCGGAGGGGTCCTCTGAGGATGTCTCTGAGGAGAGACCTCCACAGAGGAAACTCCTAAAACAGAGGGGAAACTGGCCCTGAGAGGTAGACCCGACCTAGAGGGTACGTTGTTGGGCTCCACCTCCTCACCCTGGGTGTCTGTCTCTTCCCCTCTCCCCTCGGTGAGGGCTTCGGAAAGGCGTGGGCATCTCCTGATTCAACTCCAGCCAGTCTCCCCCAACAAGGATAAGACCATGGACAGATGGTATGTAGGGGTGGATGTTCTCCTAGCTCACCTTTCTTTTATCATTGAATTACCTTAGTCACTTCACACCAGACTTCAAGGATCTTCAAGGGAAATTTAGTGAGTCAGTAGTACAGGATCCAGCAGCTGGGGCTCAAGACAAGATTGCTGCTATCTTTAGGAATCTCTTAACCCAACTCCAACTCCTCCATGCGGCTGATTTCAGATGCAGGCAGATGAGTGCAGAGAGTGACAGGGAACAAGCTGTCAGCTCTCAGTCCTGGATGCGGTTTGTGTAATTGCAAAGTCCTCTTTCCCCTCCTCAACCTCCTTCGGTGGGTCATTGTTTTTGTTTGGCCCTCAGGTCGTTGACCAGTGACCAGGTGTGAGCAGAGACAGCTGTCTCCCGTTTTTCTTTTCCGTCCGTTTTCCACCTTCTAGGCCTTACCTAAGGACAGAAGGAGGGGGAAAGCGAAATAGTCGGATCCCAGGTGACAGCGCCTTGATAGTTAGTAGTTGGATTTTACCCTAGAGGCAGAGGGGTAATGAGCGCCGCGCGGGGGTAGGGTCAGGGCCAGGGCAGCAGCAGAAGCTCTGCTCTGACAAGCCTCAGCATCCCTCCTGGTGTTGCCCGACTGTCCATCCTTGGGCAGCCAGGGAAGATGGGACTTGTACCCAAGCCTGGTTTTTTTCCTTCAAGACAAATGGAATTTTGATGCTTATATTGAGGTTACAAGTTATACAAAATTCTCAAGATTTCCTCCCTCAAAATCCCTTCAAATTTTTCAGATGTTCCACCCGGTCTAAGAAAATTAAAAATTAGAAAGTAAAAAAGAGCCAAAAAGCCAGTTCAACAACCCGTTCAACAGACCATTCAGAGTCAAAATCTCATTGGTTCTTTTTTTTGTCCAAAAACACGGAGATTGGAGAAATATTGGACCTCAGCAGACTCAACAAGTCTGTCAGGAGCTATACTCATGCCTCACCCTTGTCTCTCGGTGGTCTAATCAATAATAAGAGGCGGAGGTTTCTCGGGGCCGCCTATGTTGCTTATATCCCTTCCAAAAAAAAAGCAACCCCCAACCTTCTTCTCTCTCTCTCTCTTCCCACTCTCGGGCCATCCCTCAGCTCTTCTCTATAGTGGCTGAGATTTTTCTTATGTCTTTTTCTTCTTTTTCCATGATTACACAGGTACTCCAGAAGCTACCGTTTTTGGTCTAAAAATGATCCTCATTGGCTCCTTGCCCTCGTGAAACCGTTCGATTTTCCGTTTTCATGCCTTCATGCCTTTGTGCAGCTGGCATCCAGTGCCGAGGTTCCATTGATCCACCACCAATCAATCGGGCTGCACGGTCAATTCCTTCTCTCAACCTCACAGCTTGGTTGCTCACTTTTTCAGAAAATCTGACCAGCTCTTTGTATCCTATGCTACAGCTTCACAAGGGAAGGCTATATCAAAACAAACCATTTCCAAATGGATAGGGCATTGCATTCGTTTTTGCTATACCCATCATGGAAAACCAGTTCCTGCTACCATTAGGCCCCACTCTACCAGGGCAACAGCTACATCTACAGCCTTCCTCAGGGAGGTTCCAACCAAGGAGATTTTGGAAGCTGCTACTTGGAGTTCAGTACACACCTTTACCAAACACTACCACTTACCACTCTATTTTAAGACTAGAGCTGGCTTCGCTACTGCAGTTCTGCAGGGCCTTCTAGCCTCCTCTATCCCTCTATGAATCCTCCACCCATCCTTAGCTTTGGGATTCTACCCAAGTGTGATGACTGCAGCAGGGTAACACGATGAACATAGTACAGTTTTGTACCTACCATAAATGTAGATGTTCGAGTGTACACCCTGCTGCAGTCCAGGTTACCCCCCCTCCATCCCCTCTGATCTAACTAACTAAATCTCTGACGTCAGGGAAGAAGTGACAGCAACTGACGCCGGACCAAGACTTTGGAATTCCGGCCGACTGTGGGACCGCCTGACGACAGGATAACCCAAGTGTGATGACTGCAGCAGGGTGTACACTCGAACATCTACATTTATGGTAGGTACAAAACTGTACTTTTTATATTTTTTTTTGCTAGCCTTTTGTTAGTTACAGTTATGTGAATATTCTACATTTGTATATACTTAGATTGTCTGTGTATTATGTCATGTATTTATTTTATTGAATGATCTCCAGATTGTGAGTTATTTATGTTAGATGTAAGTGCTGTGCATTTTTTCATACAAACATGAAATAATGTAACAGGAAGACTCTCCTGTTTATTTTGTTGATGAGTTAAATTGTTTTTCATAGCTTTTAGTCACTGGATTAACAATATAGGAATTTTCATTGATGTAAGGCTTCTTAGACTTAGCATGTTTTAGACTTTAGCTTTAAGAAGTCTTTATTTTGCATTGGTTAGGCTCAGTCATGTGACTGCTGCACGATCAACTGTGTATAAACTTACATACATTGTTTACTTTGATCAAGTAGTTTTGTTTATGGTAATTTTTAATTCAAAACTAGGATTCTTATTTTGCAGGTATGGAAAAGCTTTTGCTGAGATTATATTGTTTACTTTTATCATTCATGTGAATACATGCTCTTAATCGTAAGTTGGTAGTGTAGGTAGATTTTATTCTTTTTTTTCCATGTCTGTTGATTTACAATGTTTAAGAATGCATCTTGTAACAAATGTGACATTATTTTTACAGTCCTCTAAAACCTGAGTTGCTATTTTTAACAGCAAGCATTTAGTTGACAATGAATGGTGAGAATGCGTTTTTAAAAAGACGTTTCTTTAGCAGTCTTAGTTACGTAGGTCTAATGAATTTTCAAGTATTTTTACAATGATGTTCTTCATGTTTCACTGTTGCAGTCATTACATTCGGGGTAATCTGCTGGCGGGTTGCCCTCCGTCGGCCTGATTAACAAAGTCTTGGGTCCTGCGTCATTTGCTGTCCCTTCTTCCTTGACATCAGGTCGTCATGGGTATAAAACATGCAGCCAACGCCATTTTCATCAGTCTTTCTTGATGCGCGGTGCCCGAAGCAGAAGCAGTTCGCAAGTGCCGGTCGGCCGACTCCTGAAATTTTCGTTTAAGAAGTTTCAGAACTGAAGTCTTCAATCTAAAGCTAGTACCCCGTTGGGGAAACTTTTTCTTGCTCCTTACCGATGTTAGTAAAAGTTAATAATTGTATTACTTGTGGGAAGCAAATACCTCATAAGGATTTTCATTTGTACTATATTCCTTGCCTAGGCCCTGACCACAATGTGCCTTGCTGTCAGTTTTGTGTAAATTTAATCAACGCACTATTAAGCATCGGTATATTTTTGCATCAAAATATTATGGCTCAAGATTTAACTATCCAGAAATGTCGTCAGTTAGCAATCCGACTACCGGAATACCTAAAAAAATGCAAAGAAAGAGACAGGCCGTTGAGGTCCAAAACCGATGATGAAGCTTCTCCTAAGCCAGTTGCCAGTTCACCGGTACTCAGTGAGGTGCTTTCGCAGCCCCTGATACCTGCAACTTTTGATTCGCAGGCCTCTACCGAGACCCATTCGGAGTCCGGTATGCCGCAAGACACTTTAAGTATTGAACCTGCGGATGTCTTTACCTTGGTTGGGTCTGGAGCCGCTGAGCAGGCACCGGCTTATGAGGGTGTTTTCAAGCCTAAAGATTTGTATATTAAACCAACGCTATCTTCAAAACCAAGGCCAAAATCAACTTCTGTGTCTAAAAAAACAACACTTGGGCCACGTGCACAGGCCCCTATGCCTAAAAAACACATGATCAGAATGGCTGAGGATTTAATTACCGTGATCAGGGGTACCCAACCCCCTCCTGCTAAGAGGCCTAGGCAAGGCACTGACTATGAATCATCAGATCAGGTTTACATTTCTTCTGATTCCTCTTCTGATCAGGAATTATCTATCCACCTTATGAGGACTCTGATGCAGAAGATTCCATCCCTTCTGCTTCTCCTCCTGAGGATTTTTCTTATGGAGAAACTTTGCATACCCTAAGGGAACACTTTCACTCGGAAAGTCAGGATTTCTCAGAATCTAAAAAGAGGCTTAGGGATTTCCTTCTTCTTCCTCAGCATAGGCCTTTGGCTATACATCCTGTTCTAGACATTGTTGATGATGTTTTCTCAGAATCCAGCATGGCTCCCGATTCCCTGCCTACGGCTCCTAGTAAGCCAGACAGATATTACAGGGATGTTCATCATGTTACACTGCTGCAGTCATTACACTTGGGTTATCCTGCCATCAGGCGGTCCCGCAGTCGGCCTGAGTTCCAAAGTCTTGGTCCGGCATCGGTTGCTGTTGCTTCTTCCCTGACGTCAGTGCGCCAAGGGTATATAAGATGCATCCGACGCCATTTTCTTCAGTCTTTCTTGCCGTGCGGTGCCCGAAGCAGAAGCAGTTCGCAAGTGCCAGTCGGCCGACGCCTGAGATTTTCAAAGTCAAATTTCAGATCCAAAGTCTTCAATAAAGCTAAGTACCCGTTAGAAACTTTTTCTTGCCTCAGACCGATGTCAGAAAAAGTTAATAATTGTATTTCTTGTGGGAAGCAAATACCTCATAAGGACTTCCACTCTTACTGTATTCCATGCCTAGGCCCTGATCACGATGTCACTAATTGCCGGTTTTGTGCTAGATTTAACAAACGCACTATAAAAAGACATTTTGAGTTTGCTTTGCACTACTTTGGCCGAAGGTTCAATTATACTATGCCGTTGGATCAACCGACGACCTCAATACCGAAAAAACGCTGAGACAAGGATAAAGACAGGCATCCGAGGTCCAAAACCGACTACGAAACCTCTTCTAGGCCAGTCACCGGTTCACCGGTTCTCAGTGAGGCGCTTTCGCAGCCCCTGACACCCGCTACCTCAGAGCCACAGGCCACTTCCAACTCACACGTGGAGACAACTAGGCCTCTGGAAACTCAAGGTATTGGGCCTATGAAAACTAATCCCTCAGATGGGTCCGGAGCCGCTGAGCAGGCATCGGCTTCTGAGGGTGTTTTCAGACATTCACAACTTACCATTAAAACAACAGCCAAGACAAAGGTACCATTAAAGACAAAGAAACAAGTACAGCATTCTCCTGGACAGTCCTCCATGCCTAAGAAACAGATGCTTAAAATGGCCGAAGACCTCATTACTCTAATCAGGGGTTCCCGTCCCCCTCCTGAGAAAAGGCCTAGGCAGGATACAGACTATGATTCGTCTGATCAGGTTTCCATTTCCTCTGATTCCTCTTCAGACCAGGGATACTCTCTACCCCCTTATGAGGACTCTGATGCTGAAGAATCTATCCCGTCAGCCTCTCCTCCTGAGGGTTATTCTTTTGGGGAAACTTTACATACCATGAGGGAGCATTTCCACTGGGAAAGTCAGGATTACTCAGAATCCAAGAAAAGGCTCAGGGATTTCTTTTCATTGCCTCAGCACAGGCCCCAGGCTATTCCGCCTGTGCTTGATATTGTGGATGATGTGTTCTCTGAATCCAGCTTATCTCCTGATTCTTTGCCCCCTGCTCCAGCCAAGCCAGATAGGTATTATAGAGTCCCTGACTCTCACAAGTTTCTTTACAAAAACCCTTCTGCTGATCCAGAAACTATTTCCCAAGGTCCAAAAGGGGTTAAGGCTTCCATTGTAAAAAATCCAGTACCCTCTGACAGAGATTCCAGAGCTTTGGATAGATGGGGGAAGAAAGTATACACTTCTGCAACTTTAGCAGTAAGAGCTTTAAATTGCCAGTTTCACATGCTTAAGTACCAACAATATTTAATGGCTCAGTTAAAACAGAAAATGCTTGCAGGCTCAGAACCTCCTGATTGTAAAGAAATTCAGGATTTATTGCATGCAGTTGAACAGGTGGGAAAACATACTCTGCAATGTGGTTTTGATTCTTTAGAGGCCTCTTGTAGAGCCACAGTTACAGGTTCTGTGATTCGAAGACATGCTTGGTTAAAAGAACAGAGTTTACCCGATCATGTTAAGGCAAAATTATTGGATGCTCCTTTACAGCATGATACCTTGTTTGGTGTGAAGGCAGAAGAGGCGTTAAAGAAAATGGAGGATAAAGTTAAATCTATGCAAACAGTCAAGGATTTCTTACAGGTACAGCCACCTCGGTTTTGCAGAAATTGGCCCTTTCCAGTATCAGACAGGCCACAGAGAGGTAGATACAGACGCCCAAGAGGCAGATCTCAACCCCAAGGCTCAAACAGACAACGACAGTGGGGCACCTCAACCCCAAAAGGAGGTGAGGACAAGTCTCAACCTTACAGGAAACAGTCACAATGACTTTCCCCTTCATACGCCAAGCACGTCCCTTTTGGAAGCCCCCTTAGGGGGAAAACTTGCACTTTTTTCTCAAAACTGGCAAACAATCACCCAAGACAAATGGGTTCTGAATATTGTGTCTCAAGGTTACAGGTTCCACTTTCATACCTTACCAAGGCTAAAAGGAATGCCAGACCTGCCACAAAATCAATGGGCAGAGGCACAAAAACAAATTTCAGCCCTCATGGACATGAGAGCTATTCAAAAAGTACCACAACAGGAACAAGGACAAGGATTTTACTCAAGACTCTTCCTGGTCCCCAGAAAGGACAAGGCCTGGAGGCCCATACTAGACCTTTCAATTCTGAATACTTACCTGGATATTACGAAATTCAAAATATTGACATTACAGCAGCTTCTACCCATGCTGGGCAAGAAGGCTTGGCTTGTTACTCTGGACCTCAGAGGCATACCTGCATGTCCCTATCAGACAAAATTGCAGAAGATACCTCAATTTCAAAGCTGGTACAATGCACTACCAATTCTCTGCAATGCCCTTTGGCTTATCTACTGCGCCCAGGGTCTTCACAAAGTGCCTGGCACCAGTAATTGCATTTTGCAGACAAAAAGGAATTCAAATATATCCATACCTGGATGACTGCCTCGTTCAAGCAGAGACAAAGGACATTCTTCTACAGCATCTGGCGTTTGTAAAAAGGTTGCTAATTTCTCTAGGGTACACAGTAAATGAAAAGAAGTCAAAACTAGTGCCCTCGCAACAGATTATATTCCTGGGTGCCAGCTT
Source organism: Protopterus annectens (assembly GCF_019279795.1). NCBI lineage: Eukaryota > Metazoa > Chordata > Ceratodontiformes > Protopteridae > Protopterus > Protopterus annectens. The sequence continues at coordinate 221,958,646 of NC_056739.1, forward strand.
AAATACAACAGCCCAGAGGGCTTACCTCACACCAGACAAACCAGTTCAACTAACTCAGTATTTTCAATTACTGGCAAAAAAGTCCCATCTCCCTGCAAGAAAACTTCTGCAGGCCCTGGGATTCATGGCATCCTGCATACTACTAATACCATATGCCAGACTGCATATGAGGAAATTACAGTGGTACCTAAAAAGTGTTTGGACTCAACACTCTCACAGTTTAGAAGCAGTAATACCAATGATTCCCTGCCTACAACAGGAGTTTCGATGGTGGGCACAGGCATGTCACCTAAACAAGGGTCAGCCTTTTACCCAACCCACAGCCAGGCAAACTCTAACAACAGATGCTTCGGATTACGCCTTGGGAGCACACATGGAAGGAAAATGCATTCAGGGCAAGTGGACCACAGACCAGATGCATCTTCACATCAATCAAAAAGAGATGCTGGCTGTTCAAAATGCCCTAACAGCTTTCAAGGACCTTCTGCATCCAGGACAATTATTACTAAAGACAGACAACACCACAGTAATGTGGTACATAAACAAGCAAGGGGGAACTCATTCTTATCCCCTATGCAGGCAAGCCATGACCTTGTGGAACACAGCTGTAACGTATCAAGTTCACCTGCAAGCACAATTCCTGCCAGGAAAGAAAAGTACTCTGGCAGACAATCTAAGCAGAAATATCATGGACCCTCACGAATGGAAATTGAATCCACAAATCTTCAGCATGGTAATGCAAAAATGAGGATGCCCAGGCATAGATCTTTTTGCCTCCCCACTGAATTGCCAGCTACAAAAATTCTGCGCAAGGACTTATCACAAACAAGCATGGAAAGTGGATGCTCTTTTGTTCAGCTGGAAAAACCTAAAAGTTTATGCCTTCCCGCCACTGCCTCTCCTTTCAAAGGTACTCCTAAAAGCCAGACAAGAAAAAACACAGATGATCCTGATTGCTCCAGACTGGCCACACCAGCACTTGTACCCTATCTTAAGGCACTTGGCTCAAGGCCCACCATGGATTTTGCCTCAAATTCCACACCTTCTGACTCAACAAAACAATCAGATCCTGCACGGTCAGTTCAAAACCCTAAACCTGGCTGCTTGGCAGATACATTAGTCAAACAGGTAACACCTCTCTCTAAAGCTGTTATGGATGTCATTTTGGAGGCCAGGAGGCCTAGCACCAGGAAAGCTTACTCAGAAAAATGGAAGAGATTCTGCGCTTGGAACCAGGCTCAAAGCCTTGATCCTCTTGTTCCAAACATTCCTCAGATTTTACAGTACTTAACAGAGATGCTGGACAGAGGCCTATCCTTCTCATCAATTAAGATCCATGCCTCTGCCATTTCAGCACATTACAACACGGATCCTCCTTTATTCTGTCATCCCTTGCTAAAGCAGTACCTCAGAGGGGTTAAAAACATAAGACCACCCCGGAGAGCACCAACACCAACTTGGGATCTCAATTTCGTTTTGGAAAAACTGACCCTACTGTCTTTTGAGCCAGCCATTACAGCCAATCTAAAATTTTTATCATGGAAAATAGCTCTGCTCCTGGCAGTAACTTCAGCATGAAGAGTCTCAGAGCTACAGGCATTAATGGCAGTGGAACCTTTTATAATTTTTCATCAGGACAGGGTTTCTTTAAGGAAAAACCCTATCTTTATGCCAAAGGTGGTATCTAGTGTGGCTCTTAACCAAACCATCCATTTGCCAACTTTTTATCCAAACCCCCAGAATAAAGGGGAGAAACTTCTGCATTCTTTGGACATACACAGGCAGCTACGCTTCTACTTGGACAAAACAAAAGCTTTCAGGAAAACTGAGCAACTGTTTGTAGCATATATGGCAGGATCACAGGGCAAGGCTATCTCAAAGCAGACTATATCCAAATGGATAGGACACTGTATTCGTTACTGCTACACACAGCATGGAAAATCAGTCACAAATAACATTAGGCAACATTCCACCAGGGCAACAGCCACTTCAACAGCCTTTCTCAGAGGAGTACCTACCAAGGAAATTTTGGAGACTGCAACTTGGTGTTCATTGCACACCTTTACAAAGCATTACCACTTGCCTCTTTACTCTAAATCCAGAGCAGGATTTGCCAGTGCAGTTCTGCAGGGCCTCATAGCCAATCCTAACTCTTTATAGACAAACCACCCAACCTTAGCTTTGGGATTCTACCCAAGTGTAATGACTGCAGCAGTGTAACACGATGAACATAGTACAGTTTTGTACCTACCATAAATGTAGATGTTCAAGTGTTTACACTGCTGCAGTCCAGGTTACCCTCCCTCTAGACCCTCTGAACTAGCTGGACTTATCTATACCTTTCTATTCTATACAACCTTTGTGGTGTATTTGCTTGAAGGTATTGTTTTTATTTTATATGTATATTTTTTATTAGCAATATGTATTGCCTACCTACTTGGGTGCACCTGACATCTGGGGCAAGAAAAACTGAAGAAAATGGCGTCGGATGCATCTTATATACCCCTGGCACACTGACGTCAGGGAAGAAGCGACAGCAACCGAAGCCGGACCGCCTGATGGCAGGATAACCCAAGTGTAATGACTGCAGCAGTGTGAACACTCGAACATCTACATTCATGGTAGGTACAAAACTGTACTTTCCTGACTCCCACAAATTTCTTTTTAAAAACGCTACTGCTGACCCTGAAACCATTTCTCAGGGGTCCCAAGGGCGCTAAGGCTTCTGCTGCTAAAAATTCTACCCCTTCCGATAGGGACTCCAGGGCGCTGGACAGATGGGGTAAGAAGGTTTATACGTCTGCAGCCTTGGCAATCAGGGCTTTAAATTGTCAATTTCATATGCTTAAATATCAGCAGCATGTCATGGGCTGACTTAAACAGAAAATGATGTTGATTTGTGACTGTGTGGAAAATAGAGTTGCAGGATTTATTGCATTCAGCTGAAAAAGTTGGAAAGCATACTTTGCAATGTGGTTTTGATTCTTTGGAGGCCTCTTGCAGGGCCGCTGTAACTGGATCTGTGATAAGAAGGAATGCTTGGCTCAAGGAGCAGATTTATTTAATTTATTTTTATTTATTTTAATTTTGTTAACCGGGATAGTCCTACTGGATGTGAGTCCATTTACAGCATTGGCCCGGGGGAGAAAAGCTCCAAATTCTTATACAGAAGAGATACATTGTAGGTAATGCTCTACATTATTTAAGATTAATTATAAACATATTTATGCACACATTATTTTGCCGTACAGCTCAACAATCACTTACATTTACAATACACGTTTTTATATCAGCTTCCATTTATGATAAACAGATTTCTGTGAGTATAATAAAAAACAAGCAGATAGTGGTAAAAGATGATTTTACTAGTAGGAAGACAAGAGTTGAGTTAACCCGAAAGGGAATTACATTTTATAGTGGGAGTTCTTGAGTTTGTAGCAGATCAGTAGGAGACTGCATTAATCATTCCTGGAGTGGGAGTTACTGAGTTTGTAGCAGAACAATAGGAGACTGCATTAATCATTGCTGCAGTGGGAGTTACTGAGTTTGTAGCAGAACAATAGGAGACTGCATTAATCATTGCTGCAGTGGGAGTTACTGAGTTTCATAGTAGAACATCAGGGGACTGCATCTACAATTCTGTTATGCAATTACAGGACAGTGTCTTATGTGATGCATGGGCATAACCAGGATTTTAATAGGTGTGACTTGAGAGAATTTTTGAACTGTACAGTTGAGGGAGCTGAGGTCAGAGAAGTAGGGAGGATGTTCCAGTTTTTGGCAATGTTGTGGGAGAAAAGAGCTTTTCCTGCAGAGTTATTGGCTTTAGAGATACAGAAGAGAGATTTTTCTGAGGAGCGGAGGGGGCGATTTGTTGTATACTGGGTTAGGAGTTTGTTTAGGGATGGGGTTTTGTCAGGATGTCTTACTATATTGTAGGCTAGTATCAGTTGTTGATAGTTAATTAGTTGGGGGAGTTCTAACCATTTGAGTTCTTTTAGTGCCCGACAATGATGGGTTTTGTAGGTACAGTTGTTAGCAAATTTTGCAATTTTATTATAGCAGGACTCTAGTTGTACAAGATCCTGTTCTCTAGGGTTGGTAAGGATAGGTGCAGCATACATGAGTGTAGAAAGTAGGTGAGTTTGGGCGAGTGTGATGGGTGCTTGATCAGATAGGAATTTCTTGTGTCTATATAAGGTACCCATTTTTTATGACTTTTTTGATTGTTAGTGATATATGGGTGTCAAATAGCAGTTTTTTTTATTAATAGTTGCTCCTAGTAGTTTGGTGTTGTCAGTAGGGGAGATGTTAGTGCCGTTATTGGACGGGATTGTAAAAGGGGATTGGGCGGTTTTAGTTTTATTAGGAGCAAATATGAGTAACTTGGTCTTGTTTGGACTGAATATAAGTTGGATCTGGGTGATCCAACTTTCTGTTGAGGTAAAGGATTCCTGGGTACGTTTTTGCAGAGTAGTGAGAGATGGCACTGTGCAGATGAGAGTCAAGCCATCTGAATATTGTATTTGAGTGGCATGTTGGGAGGACCTGTGGAGGTTGTTGGTGAATATCATGAAAAGTAGTGGACCCAGTATTGAACCTTGTGGGACTCCTACAGTGGTTGGGAGTAAGGGAGATAGTTTGTTTTGCCATTGTACAGACTGTTGTCTGCCTATTAGGTAGCTTTTAAACCATTCTATGGTAGATGGAACAAAGGATAGGGAGGTCAGAGAGTCTAGAAGTAAGGGGTGTGATACCATGTCAAATGCCTTAGGTCTAAGAATATTGCTAAGACGTAGTTGTTGTTATTTCTGTATTGGTTAATTGTGTTTGTGAAAGAGAGGAGAGCAGTAGTGGTGCTGTGGTGTTGACGGAAACCGTGCTGTGTGGAAGAGAGGAGATTGTTAGTATTTAAGAATTGCATCACTTGAGAGTGAATGCATCTTTCCAGAATTTTAGCTAAGGGGGGTAGGATAGCTATGGGACGGTAGTTGGAAATATCACAAGAGTTTCCACCTTTATGAAGGGGGAGAATGTATGATACTTTCCATAATTGTGGGATGTAGGATTCTTGAATGGATCAATTTATAATGATGGAAACAGGGTAAGATTAGTGAATCAGCTGCTATTTTTAAGAAGTTGGCTGGTAGGTTGTCTGCAGCAAGGGTGGTAGGTTTAAGTTTTAATAATAGTTTTTTGATTGTTGCGGTAGGGACAGGTGAGAGGCTAAGGGCTGGGTTATTTTTGGTGGGTTGGTTTGGGGTGGGTTGTTATTGGAGAGTTGTGTAGAGAGGGATAAGATGGTTTTTGTGAAGTGGTGGTTAAATTGTGAAGCAATATCTGCAGTGCTTGTGGTTGGAGTTGGTGTGTATGTTTTGCCTGGTTTAAGTAGTGAGTTGATGGCATGCTAGAATTTTTTGTTTTTTTTATTGTAACATGAAGGAAGTAGTTTTGTTTATCGAGTACTATTTTTTTTTTTTGCTTGGTTTCTTAGTTTTTGGTAGTTTTGTTTGGATGAGTTAGTCTTTTCTCTTTTCCATGCCTTAACCCTGGCTTTTAGAAGGACTCGTGTCCCTGCTTAGCCATGGTGCGTAGTTTGTTTTTACTTTAATTATTCTAATGGGTGCTATTGAGTTGAGAATATTGATGAAAGTGTTGTTAAAGTATTCAACTGATTGGTTTAAGTTTAATGTTAGCAGTGGGTCCCATTTACAATGTTTTAGGATATGGTTGAGATTCTCACTGTTCAGATTACTTTCATCTCTAACTTGTCTAAAGATTATAGGGTTTGAGGGATTTGTGTGCCTTCACTGTAGGAATGTGGGAAGGTGGTCACTTAGGCTGTCTGAAAGACATCCGGAGAAATATTTTTCTTTAGGGCAGTTAACTAGTGTCCAGTCTAGGATGGCTTGCTTATTGGATTTTTTAATCTATTCTAGTTGGTTCATGGATGAGCTGTGCAAAGCCATAGAGGTTTATATGGTTTGTAGGGATATTGGAGTTACAGGCTAACCAGTCTGTATTTAGATCACCTAATAGAATTGATTCCTGTGTGAGGTTATCTGAGGTCCATTATAAGATCTCTTCTATGGTGGAGCAGTTATTGCCTGGTGGGATATAGCAACAGATGTTAATTTTTTTGGTATCATTAATAAGAAGAGTTGAGATTAAGGTTTCGGCATTTTGAAATGAAGGAATTGAGTTATTGAGGGGTTGTATGTTTAGAGTGTTTTTAAATAATATGGCTACACCTCCTCCCTTTTTACTTGTTCTTTCATGCCTTGGTATGTTGTAGCCTGGTGGGAGAATTTCCTCATTTTGTATATTGGGTTTTAACCAGGTTTCTGTAATTGTGACTATATCTGGGGAGTAATGCTTTATAAATGCATGCAGATCAGGGAGTTTGTTTGTTATGCTTCTTATATTGATGTTAATGATAAGTAGGTCTGATTTATGTCTAGGTGGGAGTAAGGTATTGTTGGGTCCTGGGTTTGGGTGTATGTCTCCTGATGTGAGCAGCTGTTTAGCAAGTAGTAATGTGTGTTTTGTTTTGTATGTTATTTTTATGTAATATGCACCTGATAGTTTAGTGGTATTTGTTGTTGTTATTTGGAATTTATGTATGTGTAGCATTTGGCTGTCTTTGAAAAGTGTAGCACTAATGGGGAAATATACATGTGTGTGTGTGGTATAGTGTATATGCTTGTGCTGTGGTAACTGCTATTTAGTGTAGGTGAGGTATGGTGGCATGCTGTGAGGTCTGTTAGTATAGTAAGGGTGAGCAGAAGAAAAGTTAAGGAGAATTTAATTTTGTTTCCATTAAGGATAGTAGTTTGGTGAGGTGAAGGGCGTGAAAGGATGATTTGAGATATGCCGTGTTTAAAAGTAGGAGGTAGTGTTTAGATTGCTAGGGGTGTGGGAGTTGGATGGATAGTGTGGGCTGTAGTGAGATAGGTTTATTTGGCTGTGGGTGTGGTTTAGTAGGGTTGCAGGAGTTTGATTGATAGTGAGGGCTGTAGTGGGATAGTTTATTTGGGTGTGGTTTAGTAGGGTTAAATGTAGAGGCTCTGGGGGCGTGTGGGATTTGGGGGCAGAGTAGGGGAGCGGAGTGAGCCCGCAGGCCTGATCATGTTAAAGCAAAATTCTTGGATGCTCCTTTACAACAGGACAGTCTATTTGGTAATAAGGCAGAAGAAGTTTTGAAAAAGATGGAAGATAAAGCTAAATCTATGCAAACCGTAAAAGATTTCATACAAGTGCAGCCACCCAGGTTCAGTAGGCACTGGCCTACTAAGAACTGGTCCTTTCCAGTACTCACCAGAGCCACTCGGGTCAAACCCAGACACTCCAAAGGCTCCAGGTTTCAGTCACAAGGAACTTATAGAATAAAGCAATGGGGTGCCTCCACCTCCAAATCTGGAAGTAACAAGGCACCTTCCTATGGTAAACAGTCTCAATGACTTTCCACTGCAGTTACCAAACACTTATCTTTTGGCCGCCCCTTTGGGGGGAAAACTGACACTTCATGCACGAAACTGGCAACTAATTACCCAGGACAAGTGGGTTTTAAATGTAGTATCCCAGGTATATAGATTTCATTTCCACACGTTGCCAATCCCAAATGGATGGCCAGATCTGCCTCCAAATCAGTGGGTAGAGGCCCAGAAACAAGTTATGTCCCTCATGAATATAGGGGCTATTCAACCAGTACCAGAAAAGGAAAAGGGACAAGGTTTTTATTCAAGACTTTTCCTGGTACCCAGAAAAGGCAAATCATGGTATCCAGTTCTGGACTTATTCATTCTAAATACATTTCTGGACATTCCAAAATTCAAGATGCTGACTCTACAACAGTTACTGCCTATGCTAGGCAAGGATGCCTGGTTGGTAACTCTAGACGTAAAAGAGGCTTACCTGCATATCCCAATCAGGGAATCTTGCAGAAGATACCTCCGCTTCAAAGCAGGCTATTTGCATTACCAATTCTTTGCACTGCCCTTTGACTTATCTACTGCGCCCAGGGTCTTCACAAAGTGCTTGGCACCAGTAATTGCATTTTGCAGACAAAGAAACATTCAAATTTATCCTTACCTGGACGATTGTCTAATGGACCCACATGAATGGAAACTGGATCCACAAATCTTCAGCATGTTGACACACAAATGGGGGATCCCAGGCATAGATATTTTTGCATCACCCCAGAATTATCAGTTGGACAAATTCTGCACAAGAATTCATCACAGAAAAGCTTGGAAAGTGGATGCTCTGTCCTTCAGCTGGAAAAACCTATCAGTCTATGCCTTTCCTCCTCTGCCTCTGCTCTCCAGGGTCTTGCTAAAAGTCAGACAGGAAAAACCAAAAATTATACTGTTTTGCTCCAGACTGGCCTTGCCAACTGCTGGTACCCGCTCCTACGCAATATGTCACACCTTCCTCCGTGGTACCTACCTGTGACACCTTACCTACCGTCTCAGCAGAACTATCAAATTCTGCACTCTGAGGTCCAAATTCTGAATCTTGCAGCATGGTTAATCAACTGATTTCACCAGTTACATCTCTCAGCAAACATGTGATGGATGTCATTTTGGAGGCCAGAAGGTCTAGTAATAGACAATCTTATGCGGACAAATGGAAAAGATTCTGGGTCTGGAACCAGTGACAAGCAATAAGCACAGCCATGCCCAGTATTCCTCAGATTCTGCAATATTTAACTGAGATGCTTCACAAGGGCCTATCTTTTTATTCTATAAAAATCCATGCCTCTGTCATTTCAGCTCATTACAACACAGAGCCTCCCCTCTTTTCTCATCCTCTGCTAAAGCAGTACCTCAGAGGGGCCAAAAATTTAAGACCTCCCAGGAGGGCACCATCTCAATTTTGTTTTGGAAAAACTCACTCTGCCTCCTTTTGAGCCAGCTGCGACTGCAGATTTAAAATTTCTCTCCTGGAAAACAGCTTTTCTTTTAGCAGTTACTTCAGCTAGACAGATTTCAGAATTACAGGCTCTTATGGCAGTGGAGCCTTTCATTATTTTTCATCCGGACAGGGTGGCTCTCAGGACCAATCCATCTTTCATGCTTAAGGTGGTATCCAGTGTGGCTCTAAATCAGACCATCTGCCAGCTTTCTTTCCCAATCCACAGAACAAGGGTGAGCGGATTCTACATTCATTGGATGTGCACAGACAACTTAGATTCTACTTAAACAGGATAACAGGATAAAATCTCTATGGAAATCTGAGCAACTGTTGGTGGCTTTTGCTGCGGGGCAGAGGGAAAACCTATTTCAAAGCAGACCATTTTTAAATGGTAAGCCATTGTATTCATTTCTCCTATGTGCACCATGGTAAACTTCTCCCCAAGGGGATCAGATCTCATTCCACCAGGGCTGCATCTACTTCTGCAGCCTTTCTCAGAGGGTACCTACCAGAGACATTTTAGAAGCTGCTACCTGGAGCTCAGTTCATATGTTCACCAAACATTACCATTTACCTCTCTTCTCTAAATCCAGAGCTGGCTTTGCCACTGCTGTCCTGCAGGGCCTTATAGCTGCTCCTAATTCTGTATAAATCCATCCTCCCAACCACAGCTTTGGGAATATACCCAAATGTAATGACTGCAACAGTGAAACACGAAGAACATAGTACAGTTGTTTACACTTACCATAAATGTAGATGTTTGAGTGCATTCACTGTTGCAGTCCTGGTTACCCAACCTCCAGCCCCCTGTTTTTTCTCTTACTATACCTCGTCTTTCTTGTGGTGTATTTGCTTTTGATTGGAGGTATATTGTTTGTGTTCTAAGTTATATATATATATATATATATATGTATATATATATATATATATATATATATATATATATATATATATATATATATATATATATATATTTTGCTCCCCATTTGGGGGGCACCTGAATCTGGGGCAAGAAAAACCTGATGAAAATGGTGTCGGCTGCATGTTTTATACCCCTGACGACCTGACGTCATGGAAGAAGGGAACTGACGCAGGACCCAAGACTTTGTTAATCAGGCCGACTGAGGGCAACCTGCAAGCAGATTACCCCAAATGTAATGACTGCAACAGTGAATACACTTGAACATCTACATTTATGGTAAGTGTACACAACTGTACTTTTTTGCTCCTTTAGGAAGGCTGTTATTCCATTGAGATGTGAGTTTTATTTAATTGTTTAGATGATGTGATTGTGTTATGGGTGTAGTCTCCCTTCTACAAAGAAACCTAAATGTATGTAGCTGTATAAGTAATGTGTAGCATATTGTAGTAAAATCTTTCTAGACTTGAGCAGCACTGTACCAAGGTGAGTGCGATAGCAGCCTACCGCAGTCTGTTGCCATTTATTCCCCTGTTCCTGGCTCTCAAACTATTCCCCTGGCTGCTTCTTTTTAAACTTATTGTTGTAGGTGCGAATCTCGACGAACCACCTTCTTCTAGTGTACCACCTTCCTCTTGCCACTAAGTGGCAGCATATACCCATTAATTGTGTCTGTAAAGTTTAAAACAGGAAAAAAGCAAACCTGCAGTAAATCCTCTAACCAGCCTCATGCCTTACGTATTATATTTATAATTCCCTCTGCCCTACACTGCAGATTCTGTGGACTTTTCCACCTCTTTCTCATTTTTTCTCTCCAGTAATTCCCATATGTATACCTTTGCAATTTAAAATAAGAAAGTTCTAAACTGCATACATTCTCCCTGGCTGTAGTACCTTTCCAACTTGAGGTCACTGATTGATTGTTTTTCTGGACTTTTCTTGGCTCTTCCTGCTCTATTCACCCAGTGGGCTCGCTCTGCTCCCCTACCCCCAATTCCCACCCACCCCCAGTGCCTGTACTTGCAGACATCCCCTATCTCCTCCATATCCTCTCTTCAAACAAATTCCCTATCAAAACTCCACCCACATATCCAATCTCAAATTCTCCACGTTCTTCCCAACCCCTCCCACAATGTTCTTCTCATCAACTTTCTCAGTTACTCCAGTACCCATACTACTCCTCCTAACCTGTCTGCCCTATCTCACACAACTTCCCAACCCTTACCTCACCCCACTTACACACTCCACAACATCGTACAACCATCCACACTCTCCCTCTTACTCATCCATCTCACACAGACTCTTTAAAAATCTAAACTATTCCACTCCACTCCCCCTCTACACTCACCTGTGAACCATCATTCCAAAAATCAATACTCCTACATCAACCTTACCACCCCTCCCCACCTATCTACCTCTCTCTCCTCCAACTAATTTCTCTCACACTCGCTGGTGACATCCACCCCCAACCCCAGACCTACCTCCAACAGTAAAGCCACCAAACCATCCTCTCAACCCCACACAAATCCCAAGTCCTTTCGCCTCACTAGACTCAATGTCTAAAGTATAAGCAACAAAATCCCTAACATTCATGCATGGCTCTCCCATAACCACCCTGACATAACCGCCATATCTGAAACCTGGCTCTAACTCTTCATAAAAGATAATGAAATCCAACCACCCAGTTACCAAATGATTTGCAATGACCAAGCCCACAAAAAAGGAAGTGGCGTAGATATAATTTACCCCTCCTCCCATACTATAACCCCCTACACCAATACAATTCTAACCTTTGCCAATGCTGAAATAACAATAGGATTATTAAAATAAACAGCCACAAATCCATATGTATCGCTTCCCTCTATATTCCCCCTGGTGATAACGTCGCAACACTTGAGAACAAACTGTCGTGGTTCTCCTCTCGCATAAATAATGAAACCTATATCCTAGGCGACACCAACATCAGCTGGTCTACCTTTAACTGTGATGCCCCTTCCATACCATTAACCTGTACAACTTCACCCAACTAATTCATTCACCAACCAGACCAAATAAAGATGGCATCTCAGGTACCATCATTGACTGGATCCTTACAACACACCCTAATCACATCACCAAATCCAGGAATAATACCTGATCCTCTCAGTGATCACTTACCTGCTTTCACTGACCGACACCCAGTACCATTACAAAAACAACACCACTACATTCAAACCCGCAACCTCTCATCTTTCAATCCCCAAACTTTCTCAGAATGCCTGAAGAGCATTAACTGGTTCCCTCTAAAAACTCTGTCTCCTACTTTAACCATTCTTTCCTAACCCTACTTAACCAGCTAGCCCCCCCCCCCCCAGAACCAAATGCATCAAAACCAATCCCTGGCCATGGTTATCAAAAGAAACCAAAACTGCCATGCGATAAAGGGTAAAAAAAATGGAAACAATACCAAAAACCCAAAAACCCAAACTCCTTGCTTGAATTTAAGCAACTCCGTAACTACACAAAAAAGCTACTTATTAAAGATCGCAAAGCTCACTACTCCAAACTCCAGTCCTTGCACACCACAAACCCCCAAAAATTCTGGAACTCCATCTCTTCAATACTACACCCTGGTAATAAAGAAAACCTCTGTTCCGATCCCACCCTCTCCGACCTTGATACTACCTCCCAGTTCAACTCTTTCTTCATAGCAAAACTATCCAGCTCCTTCCCACCCCCTTCCTCTAACCCTGTCTCCTCCTTCTACAACCCCCTCTCCAACCAGACAACCCCCTCCTCACCTTTCTACCTTAGTCCTATTCCCATTGGCACTATAAAAAGACTTCTCCTGAAACCCTGCTGCAGTGCACCAGATAATCTTCCTCAAACTAGCTAAAGACGACATTGCCTTCCCCATCTCCATACTTATAAATAGATCCATACTAGAATCTTGCTTCCCCTCCATCTGGCACCAGGCCTACATCATCCCCCTCTACAAAGGTGGAAATAATACCGACACCACCAACTTTAGGCCTATTGCCATCCTATCCCCTCTGTCTAAAATTCTAGAGAAAACCATCCAAGCACAACTAATGAAGCACCTAACCCAAAATAATCTCCTCTACCCTACCCAACACAGCTTCTGCCCTGGCCACTCCACCATGATTGCCCTTCTTTCCTTTCTGGAAACTATCATCTCAGAACGTGACTCTGGCAAATTTGTATCTGCACTTTTTGTTGTTGTTGTGTCTTTCGGCTTTTCCTGGTTAGGGGTCGCCAAAGCGGAACTCCGGTCCGCTAATGATTGGCAGTAGCTTTTTATGTGCCGAGTTGCCAGCCCTGACGCACAACCTTCAACGAAGGTACGCCCATTCACGCATGTCTCCAGACAGAAGACGCGCTGGCTGAGAATTGAACAGGACAACATCTTACTGTCAGGCGACAAGCGCTAACACAGTACACTATTCCTAGATTTGTCAAAAGCCTTTGACACCATCTCCCACACCCTTCTCTTATCACAACTCTCCACTCTACACCTTTCTTCTCCCACCATAGCCTGGTTTTCCACCTACCTGTCCAGCCTCCAACAAGCAGTCCAATGGAAAACTTCAACCTCCTCCTTCCTTTCTACACCCACAGGTGTCCCTCAAGGTTCTGTTCTTGGCCCTCTACTCTTTAACCTGTTTATTAACAACTTTTACCACTGTATCCCAGACTCATCTGTCATCCAGTATGCAGATGACTCAGCCATCATCTGCTCAGCTTTCTCACCTTCTGAGCTCCTAACAAAAACCCAGTTAGCCTTCTCCAAAACAGAAAACTGGATGCAGTCCAACCACCTAGCCCTGAATGCAAATAAAACCAAACCAGTGATCTTCTCCCCCCAGCAAAAACTCCACTATTGATAAAACCTCATTCACCATACATAGCCAGAACACCCCCCCCCTTGAAATTGTCCTCACCACTAAACTTCTCTACATCGTCATTGATGAAGAACAGAAATTTGACACCCACATCTACTCCTCTGTCAAACAAAAACACCAAAAGGTAGGTCTTCTCTACAGACACAACCGCTACCTCAGCCCCCTCTACCTGTCAAACCCTAGCTTCTACTTTCTTGCTCCCCTCCATGATGTACGATGCCCCTCTATTCACAAACCTACACATCGGCTTATGAACCAAACTCGAATCCTACTACCACAAAATCTGCAAATTTGCAACCAATTCTAAAAACTCTTCCCACCACTGCCACTCCCTCCACATCCTCAGTTGGCTCAAACTCCCCAACTACCTCAGTTACCTACAACTCACCATTGCCAACAAACTTATCTATAAACCAGAGAACTGCCCTTCTCTCACTACATCCTTAAAACCCTATAAACCCAAACACCAACTCAGATCCACAAACCAAAACCTTCTTCAAGTCCATAAACCTTCTCGTCCCCCAGGCCAGCTACTTCTCTCCTACTCCATAGCCAAACAGTGGAACTCTTTCCCCCCTTTTGCAGCCTTCCTAGCCATAACAACTTCAAATCCCAACTGCAATCTCACCTATCAACCAAATGGAAATGCCCTTGCCACGCCCCAACACAACATATTCCTCTGTACTCTCTCTATGCATTGTCATCCACCTAAACTAAAAGAACTAATAGCGTTATATCAACTCATAAAGAGCTCTCCTCTCTCAAATAACTCTGTGCGTATAATCACTTTTACCCACCACTATGAGCTAGCTACCTTGTATTTAAATGTTTAACTCACTAGAGCTCATTGCATACTGGGTTGCACACTCTGAAATGTCAGTATATGTTCTGCACAAAAAATTTTTTTTCTTTTTCCTTTGCAGCTTGCAGTAGGTAACTTAATATTGGACAAAGCTTTGTTTTTTAGTTGTAACATGCAATTTGTTATGTAAATTGCTAACTCTAATATGTTGGAGTTTTTCTCCCCAGGCTTCCACTGAAAACGGTCTCTTCTTGGCCCAGTGGACTTTCCCAGTCATCAAACCTAAATAAATAAGTAAAGATTTTGTTAGAGTGAGAACCATTTATACAGAAGTGTTTGGAAGTTTTTTTTTTCATCTTTTTAGTTTTTGCTGGTGCTGTAGATACCCAAACCTTCACTGAGTGGTCTTCATTTAACTTTTGCATTTTTCGTGAAAGTATAAAATAAATAGTGGACAAAGTCCCACAGTACCTATGCTGTGCATGTTTAATAATAAAAAATTAATTATGAAAGCTTGAATGAACTGCATTTTTATTTCTTTCACAGAATGCCACGGAGCATTTTTGTCTTATTTAGCATACAGATTACAACTGACCCCACAAAAATATGCTTACTTCATTTGAATGTTAAGCAGTCGCATACATTTTCTAGAAGTGCAAACTGTAATTATATTTAATGGGACGTACTTCCACATTGAGTTGCTGCATCCCTTCCTAATAATTTTAATAAACGTGCTGTGTAGTGTATTTCATCTTGTTTGAGATACACATGCACTGCTCCCCTCACAGTCTACATTCATGATATGCAATTGTGATTGAGTGATGGTGTAACATTTGGGTTCAAACACAAGCTGCCCTCCTGTTAACTTTTTTTTGGTTATTGGGACACTGATGTTTCACTGTGATCAGGTAAAATAATGTCTGCCTAGTAATGTGTTTTATCTTGCTTTTCTCTCCTCCTCTTGTTCACTGTCTCTCTCTCTCACACACACACACACACACACACACACACACACACACACACACACACACACACACACACACACACACACCTGCTCTTCTGGTTTATGTACACATAGCTCTTGGTAGTCAAGTAACACAGTCATGTAATTTTGATCAAATAAGATTAGTGACTAAATTCACCCATTTTCAGGTTGTCCAGGTAATTCTTTGTTGTTAAGATATCAAGTGAAAGGAATTCTGTCCATAGTAATGTATACTTATTGCTTTAGACATGCATACAGGATGATTATTTAATTGTGATGAAATGTTACCAGTTTGGTTGCTTTTGAACTTGTGCTTTCCCAGCATGTGATCATTTTAAACAAGATCTGCCCATAGTTATGTATTCAACTTGTTTTGCACCCCCACCTGCATATTCATCAAGTGTATTGCATGCTACTGTGCCCCACCATTTTACCAGTAAACGTCAAGACTTGGCAGAAGCCAGTTTTTTCCTCAGGTAAATGGCAAATAATGGAGTTGTGATGGGGAAGAAAGTAGTAATTGGGAACATATTTTTTGGGAGTGTAATGAGTTGGCAGACTTTAAACCTTCCCTGTAGAATGCAGCAAAAAGAAATGGAAAACACCAGACCACGGCAGATGAAACTTAGTAAGACTACAAATTTAATCCACAAATGCAGTACAAACAATGCTGAGCGCTTTCATAGCCAAAAGCTACTTCATCAGACAACTCAGTACATTACTCAGTGGTTTTTTAAATACTATCAGCCAATCAAGGCCAGTTTCCAATAATAGTTGGCCTAATAACTATTAAGTTAAAGCAGTAGTACTAAATGAAGAAATAAATAGATTAACATCATAGTATTGTCTATTAAATAAATTCCCTGTAGAATACTCTGTCAGAGGTACTAGGTGAGCAAATTGGTGTAACTAAGGAAAGGATTTTTTGTGCTATGATACAGAATCTGAATTCCCTAGACATAGTTAGGACTTGCTGAGTCTAATTATGATGGCTGTCAAAAAAAAACCAAACAAATAGAAAATGAAATTCAAAGCCTAAACCAACCGTACTAGAAGTACTGAATATTTTAACAGAGATAAAAAACTGTAATTGGGATCTTTAGAGAAGGGTAAGAGCAAGTTACATAAAAAAATGGGAATTGTGGGAACAATACATGCAGAGGAGGGATGAGGTTTAAAAGAAGGCATGATTTAAATAAGTTATGTAATGTTTGACAGTGACTGGATAGGATTATAAGTGACATAATATTTGCATATAAAATTATATCAGTATGGTCTGTGATGTATAATGTTTGCAACTAAAATTGTTAGCATGGTTTATAAAAATGTATGATTGCCTATGTCATACATGATAATTTAATAAAGATGATCTGATGTTATCCTTTTCATTTCTGCGCAACATGAGCAGATTCAACACTCAGATCCGACTCTGCCACATATTTCAGAATTCAGATCCAGCTCTTGAGCTCCTCCCTCTACCCATAATGCCCTACTCCATCCCCACTTCCTCAGTTGTCATTTGCTACCATCTTGAACAGATGCAGGTACCTCTCTTGGGCATTATTAGATAGATTTTTGTGTTAATTATTTTTTGATATAGTTATAACTTTATCTTAGCCTAAAGTATCTATCTTCCCTCCTGACACAGGACTTTAGGACATTTCCACTTTTCATCTTCTTGCCATTCTTGTTATATAATAAATCTTTATCATTATTGCTGGTATCACGCTTGCCCTTTTCTTGCCAGGTTATTTCTTTAGATTACCATCACTGGTAATTCACCCCTTTTCCCTTCCTTTCCTGTTTAAAAAAAAAGAATAAATTACAAGAATTTTTCTTTTTGGATAGTTACCTACCGCATCGCACTTCTTGTATTCATAAAATCCCAAATTCAGATGCCTACTAGGAGTGTGTGTACTGCCTTGGAGCTGGGCACTTGGACACTGCTTGTAACATCTGCTTCACCTTTGACCCAAGAGCCCTGGCAGACAGACGTAAAAAACTTATTCTAAAGGGTCTTCTCCCATTTCATTTTCTTCAGGGGGCTCAAATCTCCTCTAAAACTAGCAAATCTGTTCCTCTGGAGCACAAGAAATGCTTCCCTCCAAAGTCCCCAAGGTCTTCGTCTGAGTAGCCTTCCAAAGGCAGAAAAACTTCATATCCAACACTCTGATCCAGACACTTGACCCTGGGATCTGAAGCCATTGGATACTTGAACTTTGGCTCCTGTAGTTATAGCAATAAGTCCTACAGTACCCCCCTCGGATCCAAAGCCGAGTACTTCATACAGGAGTCTTACTCTAGAATTTGCTATAAAGCCATTTTCACTCACTCTGCCTTCTCTATTGCTTCAGTCTACAAAGAAGCATTCCAGGCCCTCATCTACTACTTCTGGTATGTCCTCCCGAAGTTTATTAGAAGCAGATGTGGGTAGGATAATGGAAACATTTCTCAGATCCAGGTGGGGTCTTGCCTGCTCTGTCCCCTGTCTAGATCCACGAGTCCCCTTACCACGTCAGACACCATCTTACCTCCTCCTCATATCCATCCAGTGGTTTGAGTCCCAGGATTCAAAATCCCAGAAAGGTCTAGTGTCTGATCTGAAGAAAGCTGTTTCCTCCACTCTGATGATATCCTTGGCTAGTTCTGCTCCAGTGCCCTCAGATCAGAATGGGTCCCCAAGATGAAGTGTCAGCATTGGATTCAAGGGGACAGGTTTGGCTCTGATTTTAGTGGAACTGTCCTTTTCCATTGAAACCTCGGCCCTGGACAATTTCGATCCAGTTCCATCCTTGAGGCACGGATCCGAGGGAGGTCAACACCTACTTTCCTTGGGAGTTGCGGCTCTGAGAGGGTGGGTCAAAGCTTGTCCATGTCTTTAGGCTTTCAGAGTAGTGGCAAGGGCTTTTCTGTCCAAAGGGAACCGCCCTTTCATTTTTCGGATCCTGCCCCTTTTGTCTCATCATTTCTGAGCTCTGAGTTTATCAGACCTACGCCACAGGGACAGCCAGTTCCAATACGTGTCCAGCCAGTTGTACTAGATGAACTTCTCCTCTCTTCCAACACCTCACCTGAACACCCCACAGAGGAGGTGCATCAGAAGGGAATGTGCAAAGGGAGATGCACAGACTCTCCATGGGAGTCACTCACAGAGGATACCAATTTTGATGTAGAAGGGTCCCCTAAAACACCACTGGATGACATCTCCTTTGGAGATCTTTTAGCAATCCTAAAACAAAAAGGTGGCTGGTCTTTCCCAAAACCCCTCACTATGTCTTGATTTACACCCCAACCCCCCCCCCCCCCCTTCCTGGGTAGATGAACTTATTGATTGGTTACCCAATGGATTTGGAAGGAACCAGATATTGTTGAACTGATTCCAAAAAGACCCGATAAATTTTTAGCCCCAGCAACAAACAGACCCCACTGGGGCAAAGGAGTCCCGGATGATGCTATGGTGGGGGTGGCAGCCACCAAAAATGAGCTAGCACATCAGAGCTCTTCTGTCCATCCACCAAACAGGGAGTCTAGAGTGTTTGACAGGTTTGGAAAGCAAATGTTGCCTTGGCAACCTTTGTCCTGAGGTCAGTAAACAACCTGGCACACTTTATTAGGCTTCAGAGAAATTTGACCAAAGAGCTATCAAATAGTCTGAGTCCATGACTGCAGAGGACATAAAAAGAACATCCTCGTAACTGGCCACTTTCTTGTCCTTATCAAATGTTTTTATGAGGTTGATCTCTCACACAGCAAAAGGTACCTCATGAGCAGCCAGTGCAGGCATTACAGTAAGTAGACATGTCTGGATGTGGCTATGAGACTTTGTGGAGCTTTTAAAGACGTTCGATGACACATCAGTAAAAGAGATGCTTACCCAGAGTGAACAAGATGAAGAGAGTCTGTCTGCCTTGTGAATCAAGTTCAGTACACCTCAACAAACCTTTTCCAAGAATCAGAGAGGCAGTAAGAAGATGTGGTTCTGAATATCTCTGGGGCCTTTCCAAGATCCGTGTGGTGGTAATTCCTCCAGAGGCAGAGGAGAAAATTATAATGAATGACGTCACCCTAGAGGCAGAGGTTGTCTGCAGAATCAGGACTTCAGGGACTTTTGCCCAACTGTTCTACTCTGTAGGCAGTTAGGGGTCGATTGTCCTTGCATCCAGATGCCTGGGCAAGTATAACACAAGGTTCGAGGTGCTAAGAATTATATCCAGAGGTTGTTGTATACCATTATCCTTCTCCCATTCCCAAAAAAGGAAGAAGCTTCCCGATGTTCCACCCAATCAAAGGGAGGCAGCACATGGCTGGCCTTAGGCATAGGCGAACTAGGCGACCGCCTAGGAAACCGTACCAGCAGGCCTCATAAAGGGCGCAATTTTATTTATTCATTTATTTAAATTTTATTATTTTTCATTCAATCTGTAGCACCACACCAGAACTAGAGAGACAAAATTTGCACTCTACTTGGCTCCCCGTCTCTAAGTCTGTCTTGACAGTACTGTGACGTCTGGATTGCGCCCCTCCCCAATCGGTAGCAACAGCATTGTAAAGAATCTGAATCTTGCTAAAAAGCTGTACGTTGATTCTTAAAGGGACAGTCCCATACTGCTAAATTCGAACAGAGATGAGTTTTATAAGGGGTAGTCACATAGCATGTATCAGCAACACCCACGGAGTTCCATCATTATCCAGCCCCTCCACCTCCTATCAGCTTAATGTGAACAAGTGTAAGTTTTGTGTAACACATAAGTTTGTATTCCCCTGAAGAATACGGAAGATTTTTTATTTTATTCCACCATCTTCCAAAGATGTCATTTGCAATTTATAACTGCAGTATTTGTCAGTGACAATTTGTAGAAAACTGCTTCGCAAGATGGGCATTTCATGATCACTTATCAAGTATACATGGAGATATCAGTTTAGAAATCCTTTTTTTTAGTTTTTTTAAACAGTTCGCATTATAAATGCCAGTGCAAGTGCATTCATAAATGAGAACATATATGTATACTTGCTATATGATCACGAAATGCCCATTTCATGATGCAGTTTTCTACAAAATATTATGCACAAATGCTGCAGTCATAAATTGCAAATGATATCTTGTTAAAAAAAGTTCTTTGGATCCTGATTTTGCTTTCCGTAGTATGCACTTGTTACTTTATTGCGGAATGTCAGTTCCGCGGTTATTGCCGGTTCCGCCGTTTTTTTTAAAAGTCTTTTTAAAGCATGTATGTGCATGTGAGAGTATATGTATTTAAGAGATGGCAGTGGTTGCTACGTGGCTGATTTAAATAAGTTTGTGCTGCCAGCCCCAGAAATTTGTGCTGCTCATACACATAGTCCTCCACGATATACACATGTACAGATTGCAGTAGGTATTTCCTGGATCATTTAAATAGCTTCTTTGAACCTAGGAGGGGTGTGTGTGTGTGTAAACCAGGGAAGGTGGCCTAATGGTTAAGGTGTTTGCCTTGCAAACACAAGGTGTAGGGTTTGAGTCTCACAAGGGATAATTGGCTAGGCTTAAAATGGCTCACAAGGGCAGTTAGCCTAGTACTAACCTATGAACTATGAACCGGAAGAACAACTCAGCCAGGTTACAGTTTTCATTGTTTATATCTTAAACCTCCTGTGATGGAGGCACATGGAGCATATGCAAATGATCCCTTAAGGACATCAAGTATTTCAGCTACACAGTTTATGATAAAAAAAGTTTTACTACTGAGCAGCTTATGTTTGCATTAACTTCTGTTTCATTCCCTTTTTCTGTGTTTTATAGTAGGAGAGTAATGGCATTCCCTGTTGAATATTCACTGCTGTGGCAGGCAGGGAACAGGCAAAGACTACTGGCATAATTTCTGCAGTGAGACCCTTTGCATGCATTTAGATGGACAACCTGATGTGACTATTGCTTTCCTATTTAGTTTTTGTAGTAACCCAACACCGTGCATGTTTGGACTGCAGAAGAGCATGCATCAGTATTTTAGCATTTTGGGGATGACATGTGAGATGCATATAGGTAGATTGTGTCCGGTGGTAAATCAGAACATCCTTTTTTTCACATTACTTGGTTATATCTCAACCTGTTCACTCGGATCAGGGACAGAGAGTGACACTGTATGAGGTACAAAGACAGAAAAAGTGGGACACCTTTTTTATAGGTATCATTCATTTAGAAAGCTAGTAGAGTAAATGAGTGTGTATTAACATGCATTTTCTGAAAAATGTAAAGTTTCCAATTATGCTTAGTGCTGTATTTTATTTACTTAGTGTCTCAGTATTTTGTTATAAATTAAAACATTTTATTAGGGGTAACAACATTTTGCGGCAAAATCTAGGATGCTAGTTTTGCTGGATGTGAGCTCTGTTTGTATTGGTTGTCTGTTAAGGTGTTTAGGAAGCCACATAGTGAAAATAAATACATTCTGGAGAATGCGTTTTATAATTTCTTCACAGCTAAAGAAAATAATTTTTTTGTCTCTGGTAGATTGTATGTAGGAGCATCATGCTTAGTATTTAAAAGTATCTGCCTCACAGCTTCATGGTCCAGAGTTCCTTAATGTCCTCTATTGGTGGACAGTGGGGAATTTGCATGTTGTATATAGTCACATTGCATTGTTTTTTCCAGTGTACACCAGTTTCCTCCCATCCCCTAGAGTATGGGATGATTGGCAACATACTAAATTGTCCTCACTGAAGTGCATTTTCCCTTGCCCTTGTGGCATGAGTCTTGGTTAAAGAGTCCAAAAAAGACCAAATTCACAACGATATTTACTTGTAACATGCAGAGTAACTTGTTTTGTGCATTTTACTCTTGGAATATGAACAAGGGGTCCACCTGCTTACAGTAACTATCCAAAATTGTTTAATTGCACTGTATCAGCACTCCATCCTTAACCATAAACTTCATCCCTAGTGAAATAATTGATATGACTGTAGGATACTGGAATGAGACTGGAGTGAATGGTTTTATCTGTTAATTACCCAGAGCTGTGCTGAGCAGGTGCTATTCTTTTTTACATGGACCAAGTTTCTTTGTACTTTTCAAAATGAATTCAGTACATGCTGTAGTTTAGTTAAGAATGCTTTATTATTTACAGATGTCAACAATATCCGAATACTGTCTCCAGTAACAGTGCTGATAAGCTATAACAGTCATTAGAAATTTTTTATTATACAACGACTCCCCATTAATATTCCAAAATGTGCAGGCTGATTGGTCAGCGTGCACATTGTAAATCAGAGTTATAGTAATGGAAAAAGGTTGCCCAGACTTTTTCCATTAGTATAACTTTTTTTTACAGCTGTCTCGCTATGTTAAACGAGTTTAGTTTTTAGAGTTAGTACGGTGGATTGAGATTGAGAGATACCCCTCAGAGATTATGTGTGGAGGTTTTGGTGAAGAGTTTGAGTGAGATTGGCTTTCAAGTGTTGGAGCTTTATTTATCCTCTAGTAGAGTGGCTATGTCCTCTGAGTCCAGATGTGTGATTATCGATTTGTTCTGCACAGTGCTGGGCACTGTTGTAAGGTTTCTAACATAAAGAAGCCTTTCTGGTTGTCCTTAGTTTGGGTGGCAGTTTTACCTTATATCTGGATTTGGATAATTTGAGCAGGGTCTGGAGTCCCCTGTTAAGTTTAGCAAGATTGTTTTTTGCATCTTGAGAGTTGCATTTTATTTTTACATGCAATGAGTTCTTTTTTCTTTTTCTTTTATTACAGAGCCTGTTTATATTTGGGTTCCACCACATTTGATTTGGTTTGATTTTGAATTTATTTACTTTAGAGGAGGACAGATGCATCTGTGCAGTTATTCACGTGTATAGAATTTGGCAGACAGGATTCTTCATAAGTACTGGGGTCATTGAGTTTGAAAGTGATGTTGAATTTAGCCAGTGATCACCCACTTTCATCAGATTAGTCTTGGCATAACCTCTGAATACCAAGGTATTGGAGGATTATTCTGGCTGCAATATTAAGGTGAATGTGATTGGTGTGGGGTCTGATTTGACCATAGAGGGTGTTACAATTGACAGAGAGCAAAGCTATTCCATTTTAGTGAGGACCAAGTTCAAGATTATATTGTCCCTGGTTGGGGTGTGGACTTACTGGTCCAAAGAGTTTGTACTGAAGTCCACATGATGTCCTTAAATGGGGATTCCTGTGTCTGGTCTCTGGGTTCGCTGGTGTCGCACTTCTCCCGACGCCATTGGCGCAGTTTTCGGTATAAAGGTGTCAGCCTAACGGCATTTTCTCTTGCATTCATTGTTTAGGCCCACTTTGCTGAACAGATTTTGAGCTGCTAGGCCTCCTCCAGCTATGTCTATTAAGGCCTTTGCCAGGGCTAAAGCAGCCAAGACTTCCAAACCAGTGCCTATATGCTTTGGCACAGGATCTCATCACTTTAAGCCACAGATGATTCTTCTGATGATTCAGACACTCCAGATCCTCCTAGTGGCAGGGCCAAGATTTCACAGCATAGGCCTTTAGCTATTCCTCCAGTTTCTATCTGTTGTTGATGATGCATTTAATGATGCCTGCCCTGCTAAACCAGATAGGTACTACCCCCACACTCATCACACCACTTATATAAGGCCCTTGCAGTCAGAGACTATCTCCCAGGGCCTTCTAAAACCCTCCCTCTGAAAGGGATTCCAGTCCTTAGAGATGGGGGTAAAAAGTTTACACCTCTGCTACCTTGTCAGCTAGAGCTTTGAACTGCCAATTTCATATGATTCAATATCAAGAGTTTATGCTTGACCAGTTAACTAAAAAGCTGTCCTCTGAAGAATCTTTAGATAAAAAAGTATGTTCAAAAAATGTACATAAACATTCAGCAGGTTAGTAACCATTCTTTATGATGCACTGGAGGCTTCCTTTAGATCAGCCATGACGGGCACAGTTATCAGGAGGCATGCATGGTTGAAAGAACAGGCATTACCAGACCATATCAAATCTAAGCTTTTGGATGCACCTATGGACAAGGTCAATTTATTGGTCCTGAAAAGATGGAAGAGAAAGCAAAATCTGTGCAAACAGTAAAGATTTCTTACAAGTTCAACCTCCAAGGTTTAGCAGGAATTGGCCCTCCAAGAATTGGTCCTTTCCAGAGTCCTCTAAGGCACAAAGAGGCAGGAATAGGCGCAGAAACCGGACACACCACCTCTTACACACAAAACTCAATCACAGTGACTTGGCGGTGGCACCGCCACCAGGGAACAACTAGAAGCACCAGAAAAATGGATTTTGCACTATAGAGAGAAGGTTACAGTTCCATTTTTCCATACTACCAGAAAAGAGAGGAATGCCAAACCTACCACCTACTCAAAGGGCAGAAGCTCTAAAACAAATATCTCAATTATTAAGAATGAGAGCTGGGAAAGGTACCATCTATGGAGCACCAGGCTCTTCCTGGTACCAAGAAAAGAAAACAAATGGAGGCCTATTCTAGATCTGTCCTAAACACATTCCTCATTGTTCCAAAATTCAAAATGCTGACTCTACAGCAGCTTCTTCCCATGCTGGGCAAGGAGTCTTGGCTGGTAACTCTAGATCTCAAGGAGGCATACCTGCACGTCCCCATAAGACCAATTTGCAGAAGATACCTCAGATTTCTTGCAGGATCAGAGCATTATCAATTCTCAGCATTGCCCTTTGCCTGGCATCAGTAACATTGCAGACTTCAGGAATTCAAAACAACAAAAACAAATTAACAGAAGACTTACAAAGAGTCATCTATCTGCTACAAGCCCTGGGATACACAGTCAATACAAAAAGTCAAGGGCTGATTCCATCCCAAATAATAACCTTTCTGGTGCAGACTGGACACATCAAAACAAATGGCATTTCTAACTGCAGAAAAGAAAGAACAACTTCCTCTCTACTTCTTGGCATTAACAAAGCAGAGCCACCTAACTGCAAGGAAAGTGTTACAAGCTCTAGGCTTCATGGCATCCTGCATAATTCTGGTCCCTCATGCCAGGCTTCATATGAGAAAGCTACAGTGGTACCTAAAGAATTTGTGGTCTCAGCACAAGCACAGCCTGGAAACCAAAATGCCAATGATCCCATGCCTGAAGCAAGAGTTCTTATGGTGGGCTCAGGCCTGTCAATCAAACACAGGACTGCCCTTCAGCAAAAGTCATCCAAGACAAACTATCACGACAGATGCCTCAGCACATGATGGACAAGTGCATTCAAGGCCCTATGGACCAAAGACCAACTGCATCTGCACATAAAAAAAAAAAAATGGATGCAGTAAAAATGGCAATCCAGGCATTCAGAGACCTCTTCTCCACGAGGCCAGCTGTTGATAAGGACAGACAACACCACAGTTATGTGGTACATCAACAAACAGGAGGCACACGCTGGCACTAGACCTATGGGATGTGGCTCTGGGTTACAACCTTCAGTTACAGGCAATTTATACCAAGGAAAGGAAAACATTCTAGCATAATAATTATAGAACTACAACAGACCTTATGCCGAATGGATGCTGCTGCACATCTTCAAAGACATCATATCAGAAAATGGGGATTACCACACATAGACTTTTGCATCCCCATACAATCACCAGTTGAAGAAATCTGCACAGGGACTTACACCACCCTTTGGGAGAAGGTGGACCTCTCTTTCAGTTGGAAAAGCCTGACAGCATGATGCACAAGGTGCTTCTCAAGATCAAAGAGGAACGTCCGAGGATCATTCTGATAGCCCCAGACTGGCCAAGACAACATTGGTACCCACTACTGAGGAGCATGTCCAGGGAACAAATATGGAAACTACCACTGATCCCATTGCTGCTGACACAGAACAACTACAACTTTCTGCATCCAAGCCTAAAAACTCTGCAGCTAACTGCCTGGAACATTACATGACAGAAATTAACCCAAATTTATCCCAAAGGGTTAAGGACATAATCCAGACCTTCAACAAGAGAGAATTGCAGCAAAATGGAAAAGATATCTCATCTGGAGTGCTGCAAAAGGCAAGATGTGACACTGGTGAACATAGCCAACATCCTGGAGTACTTGGCTGAGCTCTACCACACAGGCCTGTCCTATTCCTCCATTAAGATACATGCATCAGCTATTTCAGCACAGTACAGCTTGGATCCTCCTGTCTTCTCGCATCCTCTGCTCAGACAGTTTCTGAGGGGAATTAAAATAAAACCTCCCAGGAAACCCATTGCCAGCTTGGGACTTGAACTTTGTGCTAGAAAACTGAACTGACCTCCTTTTTTCGAGCCAGCAGCACAGCAGACTTACAATACTTATCCTGGAAGACTGCCTTCCTGCTGGCAATATCTTCAGCAAGAAGGGTCTCTGAACTACAAGCATTAATGGCAGTCTTCCTGATCCTGATCTTCCATCAAGATCCATGTCCATGAGAACAAATATTTATGCCCATAAGGTGGTATCCAGAGTCTCTTTAAATCAGGCTATCCACCTTCCAATCCACAGAACAGGGAGAAAGCTCTTACATACCTTGATGTACACAGCACAATTACGGCACTACTACTAAAACAAAAAAAAAAAAAAAAGAAAAAAAGCTGCTTAGCTGCTGGTGTAAAAAAAAAAGGAAAACCAAAAAGAATTTCTAAACAGACAATGGATAAATGGATGGAAATTGCTTTTAGACTCCTACCATGGAAAGAAAAGAAAACAGAACATCAGGCTCTCCTCCAAGGGGCCACAGCAGCCACCACAGCTTTCTTTACAAGGAGTGGCTACCAAGGACATTATAGAGGGCTGCTACTTGGACCTCCGTGCATACATTTGCCAAGCATTATATATTCTAGATCCCGTGCTGGCTTTGCCACTGCTGTTTTTACAAGGGATCCTGACTACACCATAATCTATTGACTGCAGATGCATCCTTGAAGGACATAGTCTACCATAAAGAGAGGAATGCATCTGCAGTCACCAATCTTCAGCTAGCTGGGGGATCTATTATGGTGTATTTGTTTGTATATATGTACATACATGTTTATTTTGTGTGTTACTATTTGGAAACTTTGGCGTCGGCGCCAGACCCAGACTTCTGCCTGATGACAGGACAACCCCATTTGTAATGACTGCAGATGCATTCCTCTTGGACATCTACATTTATGGTAGGTACAAAACTGTACTTTTTTGGGAGTACATTTTAGAGGATGTATATGTCTCCCAGTTAATGGAGGGGTAGTGGAAGTCCCCCTAGGAGAATGGTGTTTGGCTTAATGCTTAGGGACTTCATACTCTTTAGGTAGCTGCTGTGTGCTGGGGGGGGGGGGCATAGAGTGAATCCTCTAGTTAGGTTGGCATTGAAACTCTGCAATGGTGTAGTTCTCTCAATGGTCTTAAACCAGGGCTCTGTAAAGATGTGTATATCAATGTTGTCCAGGGTAAGGAGTGCTTGCAGGGACTGGAGTTTTCTTTAAAGGCTCCTAGCATTGAGCAGCAGTACAGTTATATCTGGATTCTGTTTTGTTATGTTTGAGGCTTTTGATGACTGACATTGCCTTAAAAAAATGCTATGAGGTGGACAACATTTTAGTTAATGTATGAAAGCCTTGGGGCATAGGTACAGACTGTCCCTGACAAAGCGGTTAGGACTGTCTAACATTCTCCCATGCTAATATCAAAAAAAAAAAAATATATATATATATATATATATATGTGTGTGTGTGTGTGTGTGTGTGTGTGTGTGTGTGTGTGTGTGTGTGTGTGTGTGTGTGTATATATGTATGTATGTACATAGGCAGTAATAAACATTCCCTTAAACTATCCCCCCATATAACTTTTTAGCACCTCCTAACATAACCCTCCTAACAAACATACCCCCTTCAATTAAGGCATGCATGTTACCAGGTTACCAGAAGATACAATTGGCTTGGGTCACGTGGGCTAGGCATATAAAGGCCCTGTTGGTTGTTAGCATAGTATATACCTATGAACCTATAAGGGTATGGAGGACTGTATGTTATCTGTTAACCTCTTTGTAGATATGTTAGTAAACATGCATACATCTACATATGTTTATGTATGCATATACTTTGGCTAGCTTTAGGGATTCCATATCAAACATAAAATTATAGAAAATTCCATTTCAGGGGAACTTTAGTTTTCTGTACCTTGTTTACCAGTGGAAATTTCAATCCAGTCATTGATACATGCATAAATACAGACCAAATAAATCTGCTTAGGCAGAACTGTGGTAAGGAAGTTTGGTGTCTTGGCTGATATGGCCATTTTATGCCTGCTGGTCATGTCCCAACCAATGCCAGCCCCCATACCAACACTGTTTCAGCCCAGTGCCGGTCCAGCCTACCATCTTAGTATTATGTTGAAATTTTACAAGTACATTTTTTTTCTTAGTGTTTGACTTTGTGTCTGTTAACAATCAAACTTTCCCCTATTGCTCTTACGCGTGCTTGTTCTTCCTCTGCTGGATA
This sequence comes from Protopterus annectens, assembly GCF_019279795.1. Classification (NCBI taxonomy): domain Eukaryota; kingdom Metazoa; phylum Chordata; order Ceratodontiformes; family Protopteridae; genus Protopterus; species Protopterus annectens. Next base: position 221,987,603 of record NC_056739.1, read on the forward strand.
TCCCCAGCACAGAGGCAAAAGCCAACCAATGGAGCCATCATTTAAATATTGATGGGGGTAGTTTGTGCCATTACCTGCATCTTGGCACTGAAAATTCCACCTTCACTTCCAATTTAACTACATAACAATGTTTTTATTCTTCCTATAACATGATAAACTGTTTACATATTTTCATACATTAAAATGATTGAAGGAAATAACTTTGAGTGGCTTTCATGAGGATTGACCTACCATGGGGTATGGCTCAAATAGGAATGCTTCTGGAGTTTTGGTGTGTGTAGAGCTTAAGGGGCGCCAAAACACTACTTTGCCTAGGGCGCCTTTTCAGCTAAGGCCTGCCCTGAGGCAGCAGCACAAGAAATCCAAAAGCTGCTGGAAAAGTGTCATCCAATAGGTCCCATCAGACCAAATAGGATTCTGAACTTATTCACACTTCTTTTTAGTGCCAAGGAAAACTGGGGACCTCCGACCGGATTTGGATCTAAGCAATTTGAATTGGTCTGTGAAGAAATTAAAGTTGTGAATGGTTATGGTACAGTCTATCCTACCTATTCTTCACAAAGATGATTGGATGTGCTCGATAGATCTTTAGGATGCATACTATCATATCAAAGTAGATAGGGAATCCAGAAGACATTTACGCTTTTGACTGGGAGTCAGTCATTACCAATTCAGAGCCCTGCCCTTTGGACTCACCACAGCCCCCAGGGTGTTTACCATGTGTTTGATAGTGGTAGCAGTTCAGTTAAGAGTAAAGGGATTCTAAGTGTTTCCATATCTAGATGACTAGTTCCTCGCTGCCTCCTCAAAGCATCTCCTTCTGCATGCCAGGGACTTTTTTGCTCTATGTTTGCAAGTCATTGGGTATAACAAAAAAATCATGCCAAGTCAAACCTAACACCAGTCCAGAGCCTGGAGTTCATTGCTACTGTTCTGGATATGACAACACAAGTAGCATCTATACCTCCTCAGTACATTTCCAGTATCAGAAGCCAGGTTCATCTTCTCTTTTCCCATCCATTTCCTATGGCAAGATCAGTACTTCAAGCACTAGGTTCTCCAGTGGACTCTAGCCATACAATGGTCCATTCTGCATCAAGCCCTATCTTTTTCAGTCAAGCTTACTTCAGATGTTCATCGTGCATACAGCTGCAGTCATAACAGATGGATTCTCCTGCCATCACGCGGGTCCTCGGTCGGCCGAATTCCAAAGTCTAGGTCCGGCGTCGGTTGTCGTCGCTTCTTCCCTGACGTCAGTGCGACAGGGGTATAAAAGAACCAGCTGACGCCATTTTCTTCAGTCTTTCTTGCCGCGCGGTGCCCGAAGCAGAAGCAGTTCGCAAGTGCCGGTCTCCAGCTCCTGAAATTACGAAAATTTTGCAATCGAAGTCTTCTTGAAAGCTAAGTACCCCGTTGGGGAAACTTCTTGCCTCAGACCAATGTCAGACAAAGTTAACAATTGTATTTCATGTGGGAAGCAAATACCGCATAAGGATTTCCATTCCCTCTGTATTCCTTGTTTAGGCCCAGACCACGACGTCTTGGCCTGTCGTTTTTGTGCTGCATTCAACAAGCGCACCATTAAGTGTCGGGCGGAGTTCGCCCAGCATTATTTTGGCAAAACATTTAACTATATTATGTCGTCGGATGCTCCGACTCCAGTTTTGTCTAAAAAGCGCAACGATAAGAACCGATACACGAGGTCCGCGGCCTCTACCGACACCACGCCAAAGCCGACTACACGTGGTCCGGTTCTCAGTGAGGCGCCTACGCAGCCCCTGACTACCGACGACACTTCTTTGGCGGTGTCTCCTGTGCCCGAGGTCGCAGGTTCCTTGGCCCACACCCCGACTACAGATGCCGAAGCCACTCTTGGAGGTGAATCTCAAACTGTGGACAGGTCTACCTCCTCTCAAGGTGTCTTCAGACCTTCCTCTTCTTTTTCCATCAAGGCTTTCACTAAGTCTAAAGCAGCCATGCATTCTAAGAGGCCAGCTACACAGGGCCCATCTCCAGGCCCCATGCCTAAAAAACAGATGCTTAAAATGGCTGAGGATTTAATTACTCTTATCAGGGGTCCCAACCCCCGGACAAAAGGCCCAGAGTGGAGGAAGAATCCCCCTCCTCTGATCAGGGCTCCATTATATCAGAGCACTCTGATGAACAGGAACATTCTTTCTCTCCTTTTGAAGACTCCGATGCAGAGGAGTCCATTCCATCTGTATCCCCCCCAGAGGATTACTCATTTGGGGAAACTTTGCATACCTTAAGGGAACACTTCCACTGGGAAGGCCAAGATTACTCAGATTCCAAGAAAAGGCTTAGGGAATTTCTCTTGCTACCTCAGCACAGGCCTCTGGCTATACCTCCTGTCTCGGACATACTAGATGATGTGTACTCGGAGGCCTGCCTTAACCCGGATTCTCTACCTCCAGCCCCAGTCAAGCCTGACAGGTATTACAGGGTCCCTGACTCGCACCAATTTCTATACAAAAGCTATGCTGCTGACCCAGAAACCATCTCACAGGGTCCCAAGGGAATTAAGGCCTCCACTGCTAAAAACCATTACCTTCCGAGAGATTCCAGATCATTAGAAAGGTGGGGAAAAAGGTATATACCTCGGCCACCTTAACCATGAGGGCATTAAACTGTCAGTTCCATATGCTAAAGTACCAACAGTTTTTGTTATCACAATTGAGAAGTAAAATGTCACAACCTGAACAACCAGACTTGAAGGAGTTGCAGGATTTGATGCACAGTGCAGAACAAGTGGGTAAACATACCTTACAATGTGGTTTTGATGCTCTAGAGGCCTCATGTAGAGCTGCTGTTACAGGATCAGTCATACGTAGACATGCCTGGCTCAAGGAACAAACCTTACCAAATCATGCCAAAGCTAAATTACTAGATGCCCCTCTACAAAAGGATGTATTATTTGGTGCTAATGCTGAGGAGGTATTAAGGAAAATGGAGGAAAAGGCTAAATCAATGCAAACAGTGAAAGATTTTCTACAGGTACAATCCCCACGTTTCAGTAGAAATTGGCCTTCCAAAAATTGGTCCTTTCCAGCCACGGACAGACCCCAAAGAGGTAGATACAGGCCGAGGGGCAGAGGGCAATCCCAAGGATCGTTTAGAGGCAGACAATGGCAAGCTCCTACACAAAGAGGTGGTGAGGATAACTCACAACCATTCAGAAAGCAAGCCCAATGACTTTCCCCTTTGCATGCCAAGCAAGACTCAAATGGCAGCACCCTTAGGGAAAACTGGCATTATTTTCAAAAAATTGGCATATTGTCACAAAAGACAAATGGATCCTGGACATTATAAACAGAGGCTACAGATTCCATTTTCACACCTATCCAAAAATGAGAGGCATGCCAAACCTGCCACACAATCAAAGGGCAGAGGCACAAAGACAAATTTCAGATCTCTTAGACATGAAAGCTATTCAAGAGGTACCTACGCACGAACAAGGTCAAGGTTTTTATTCCAGACTATTCCTGGTACCAAGGAAGGGAAATGATTGGAGACCTATTTTGGACTTATCCATCCTAAACACATTTCTACTGCACAAAATTCAAGATGCTCACTTTACAGCAGCTTCTTCCCATGCTGGGCAAGGAGTCTTGGCTGGTAACATTGGACCTCAAGGAGGCATACCTGCATGTCCCAATCAGACAAAATTGCAGAAGATACCTCAGATTTCTTGCAGGTTCAACCCATTATCAATTCTCTGCATTGCCCTTTGGCTTATCTACTGCCCAGAGTATTCACGAAATGCCTGGCATCAGTAATTGCCTACTGCAGACTTCAAGGGATACAAATATACCCTATTTGGACGACTGCCTGATCCAAGCGGACAGCAAGCACATTCTTCTGAAACATCTGGCTTATGTAATAATGTTGTTGAATTCTCTGGGATACACAGTCAACAAAAGAAATCAAGGCTAATACACTCTCGAAAATAATTTTCCTGGGTGCCAACTTGGACACAAACACCCAGATGGCCTACCTCACTCCAGAGAAGCAGGGGCAACTAACTCAATACTTCAGAACACTAGCAAATTGCACCAGGCTGACTGCAAGGAAAATCCTGCAGGCTCTGGGATTCATGGCATCTTGCATCCTACTAATCCCATGTGCAAAGCTGCATATGAGGAAACTTCAATGGTACCTGAAAAACCTATGGTCTCAACACAGCCACAGCTTGGAAACAATAATACCACTAATTCCATGTCTTCAAAAGGAATTTCTGTGGTGGGCTCAAGCTTGCCAAACAAACACAGGTCTCCCATTCAACAAGTCTCAAGCAAATCAAGTCATCACAACAGATGCCTCGGACTACGCCTGGGGGCGCATATGACAGATCAATGCATTCAGGGCAAATGGTCCCAAAAAGAAAAGCACTTTCACATCAATCAAAAGGAGATGCTAGCAGTAATAAATGCTATTATAGCTTTCAAAGACCTTCTGCAACCAGGTCAACTATTGATAAGAACGGACAACACCACAGTAATGTGGTACATAAACAAACAGGGAGGAACCCATTCTTACCCCCTATGCAGACTGGCCATGTCAATTTGGAACATGGCCCTGGACTTACAAATTGAACTACAAACACAGTACTTGCCAGGCAAGGAAAACACGCTGGCAGACAACCTAAGCAGAAATATGACAGATACACACGAATGGAAGTTGCATCCTCAAGTTTTTACAGAGATAATTCAAGCATGGGGAAGGCCAGACATAGATCTCTTTGCCTCTCACAAAAATCACCAATTGACAAAATTCTGCTCAAGGATTTTTCATCCAAAGGCCTGAAGAGTGGAAGCTCTCTCTTTCAGTTGGACATCAAGTGACAGTTTATGCCTTCCCACTTCTTCCTCTGCTGCCCAAAGTTCTATTAAAAACCAGAGCAGTCAGACCAAAGATGATTCTCATTGCTGGCCAAGTTAACACTGGTATCCACTCCTGAGGAGCCTGACGCATTCCCCACCATGGACCCTGCCACTAATGCCTCTTCTCCTGACTCAGCACAGCTTCAAAACTCTTCACAGTCAGCTAAAAACACTCAGGCTAGCCGCATGGAAGATTCCTTAGTATCACAACAGACCCTACTCTCCAAGGAGGTGCAGGATGTCATTTTGGAGGCCAGAAGACCATCTACTAGAAAAGCTTACTCAGCAAAATGGAAACGGTTTTGTGTCTGGAATGAGAAAAAGGGCCAGGATCCTGGAAAACTGAACTTACCTCAAATATTACAGTATCTAGCTGAGCTGCTAAACAGTGGACTTTCATTCTCCTCCATCAAAATCCATGCCTCAGCCATTTCTGCAGAATACAACACTGATCCACCCTTATTCTCTCACCCCCTTAAGACAGTTCCTCAGAGGGGCTAAGAATCTAAAACCCCAAGGAAACAACCAATACCTGCTTGGGATCTCAATTTCATTCTAGAAAAACTGACCTTGCCTCCTTTTGAGCCAGCTGCCTCATCAGATTTGCAATATTTGTCCTGGAAAACAGCTTTCCTTCTGGCTATTACCTCAGCTCACAGGGTATCGGAACTACAAGCTCTCATGGCTGTGCAGCCTTTTATCATCTTCCATCAGGACAGAGTTTCCTTACGAACCAACCTGTCCTTTATGCCAAAAGTGGTATCCAGGGTAGCTTTGAATCAGGCTATACACTTACCTACCTTTTATCGTAATCCTCAAAACAAAGGGGAGAAATTACTACATTCCTTGGACATCCACAGACAACTGTGTTATTATTTGGACAGAACAAAGCCTTTCAGAAAATCAGAACAGCTCTTTGTGTCCTATGCTATAGGAGCTCAAGGAAAGCCAATTTCCAAACAGACAATCTCAAAATGGATAGCCCACTGCATACGCTTTTGCTATTCTTTTCATGGCAAAACTGTACCTACAGGCATCAGATCTCACTCCACAAGGGCCACGGCTACCTCTGCAGCTTTTCTCAGAGGAGTTCCTACCAAAGATATTTTGGAAGCAGCCACTTGGAGTTCTGTGCATACCTTCTCCAAACACTACCACCTTCCACTATACTCCAAATCTAGAGCGGGCTTTGCCACTGCAGTATTGCAGGGCATTCTGGCTCCTCCTAGTTCCACCTAGTGCCTACCACCCCTTTCCTAGCTTTGGGATTCTACCCATCTGTTATGACTGCAGCTGTATGCACGATGAACATAGTACAGTTTTGTACCTACCATAAATGTAGATGTTCGAGTGCTAATACAGCTGCAGTCCAGGTTTCCCTCCCTCCTTCCCCTCTTGGGACAGGCCTAGTGGCTAACATCTCCTCATGCAACCTGATTGGGGTATTTATTCTTGATGTATTTGCTTGCACTACTGTATTTTGATTATATGGCATTGCTTTATTACACAAATTTATGTATTGCCTTCATTCTGGGGGCACCTGACATCTGGGGCAAGAAAAACTGAAGAAAATGGCGTCGGCTGGTTCTTTTATACCCCTGTCACACTGACGTCAGGGAAGAAGTGACGACAAGCAATGCTGGACCTAGACTTTGGAATTCGGCCGACCGAGGACCCGCCTGACGGCAGGAGAACCCATCTGTTATGACTGCAGCTGTATTAGCACTCGAACATCTACATTTATGGTAGGTACAAAACTGTACTTTTGCAAGCACACATCTACTGATGGATCCAATCAGATGATCGTCATCTAGACAGACCTTTTGTTCTACCAACCCCAGTGGCCACAGTGATCACGGATGCTTCTCTTCTGGGGTGGGGGCATTTCTTTGGAAGTATGGTCCAAGCCATGTGGTTCCCCCAGGAGATCTGTTTGTATATCAGTGCTCTAGATATGAGAGTAGTCCTACTTGCATTGCGACCTTTTCAAGATGCTGTCCCCCTAGGGACTATTGCATTTCAAACCAAAAACACATCTGTAGTCTGGTACATCAACAAACAAGGAGGAAGTCTATCTTACCCCCCTTTGCAGAGAGCCATGAGAGTATGGGAATGGGCGATCTCATCATATCACTTTCTAAGTGTGATGCATAGTCCTGACAAAACCAACGTACTAGCAGACAAACTAAGCAGGTCCATTTTGATTACTCCCAAGTTCTCTCAATCAGTCTGTGGTGGAGATGATCTTCTGTCATTGGGGCCGGCCTTGCTGCAGCCTCTTTGCCACTCCCCATAACAATTGCAACAGGTACTTTGCTCTTATTTACCCCCTCAGGTGGAGTCACCAAGAGATGCTCTTGTCCCCACTTGGTCCTCAGATCTCCTTTATGCTTTCCCTCCTTTCCCTTGATTCTCAAATTTCGACAGAAAGCAAGTCAGCTGAAGAGCTCTGTAATCCTCATTGGCCCTTTCTGGCCTCTGCAAGTATGGTTCTCCTTCCTATGGTTTCACCTTCATTATTCTCCATGGATACTGGAGTCAACTCTGGATCTCCTCCCTCATCCATCAGGGATCCAACATCCCAACATACAGGCCTTCAAGCTAACTGCATGGTTTCTCCATTTCCAGTAATAGTTAGACAACCCAGGCTGTCTTTCCCTGTCCTGTATGTGACATGATTTTGGCTTCTCAAAAAGAACTACCAAAAAGTATACAAGAAAAAATGAAAAAGATTCTCCCTTTGGGCTTTGAATAAGGAACTTGACCCTTTCTGTGCCCCCAGTCTCTGCGATTCTCATGTTTTTGGCAAGTCTTTTAAAGAAGGAACAAGTTTCTTTGCAACTAAACATCAACTGGCAGTAATTTCTTATTTTCACAAGGGGAACAGACATTTTTCCCTGGCTTCGTTTAAATTATGCAAAGCCTTCTTGAAAGGTATTTTTATTCTAAGACATCCGATAAAAGATCCCTCCCCATCTTTGGGATCTGACAGTTGTGCTGCAAGGTGTAATGCAGAAACCTTTTGAACTTTCATCTAAAACTGATTTAAAATTCCTGTCGTGGAAAACAACCGCCTTAGTAGCCATTACGTCTGCAAAGAGAATATCTGAACTCCAGGCTGTTTCTTCAAAAACTCTGTACATCATTTTTCATAACGATAGAGTTTCCTTACAGAATAACCCTTCTTTTTTACCTAAAGTGGCACTTGCCAGTTTTCTTTCCACATCTTCTTGATGTACACAAATAGCTACTTTTTATCTTCACAGAACAAAACTTATTAGAAAATCAGATCTACACTCTTTTTCTCTCAACAAAAAGGCTGGGTTGTCCAGTCTCTAAAGTCACTCTAGCCAAATGGATAACAAACTGTATTTCTGGAACTGATTCTCAAAAGGGCATGACATTATCTAAACGTTCCAAGGCTCGTTCAACTGCTTCTCTGTCAAGAACATCTATTGATGATGATTGCGCTGTAGCTACATGGTCCAATGCTTGTACCTTTGTTGCTCTTTACAAATTGAATATTATCTCTAGAAACATGGTTGCCTTTGGTTCAGCGGTACTGTGGAATATCCTTCTATGAGGGCACCCCAAGATGAGTGTAGCTGAGGACTCTGTCCCATACATTGAGGAAGAATGAAAAGGACCACATCAGATTTAAAAGTTAAGTACTTAACATATCTAGCCATCTGTGTTGTCCATTTTCATTCTTCCTCAACTTCCCTCCCTTCTATCCCTCGTCCATTTTTTTTTCTGAAGATACCTATTTCACAGTATTGGGAACCTGGAGTTCTGGGTTTGAGCCCTGCCTTCTCTATCAAGCTATACCTGTCTCTATTTAACTATAAGGATATATGGCAACAAATTTGATCTGCGTTAGTGGGGATGGAATAGGGCATTATGAGTAGAGGGAGGAGCTCGAGAGCTGTATCCTAACCCATATGTTGAGGAAGAATGAAAATGGACAGAAATGCCTAGTTATGGTAAGTATATAACTTTTAATTTCTTGTTTAAAAAGACTTGGCAAAAGCCAGTCCTGAAGAAGGACTGTAATGCTGTTTGGCTTTTACAGTCCTTCTTCAGGGTGTGTTTTTATCAACATTTTTGAGTAGGATGAAAATTATTTAGTTATGCTGAACAGTTGCTGTTTAACACTAGTTTGCCTTGCACTTAAAGAAATATGGAGCTCATGGAGATAAACAAAATGTGCAAAGTGTAAACCATGGAATACTTGGTTCATGCATTGCTATACCTTTGCTGTGTATGAGGTCTGTATGCTGCTGTTTACAAACAGTAGTACAGTAAACTCTCAGTTAACTGACACCCATGGGGACTGGTAGATGCTGGATAACTGTAGTTTCTGGTTGTTTGAGAGTTACTATTAAAAATAGGCCTGACTAATACTGTACCCTATACTATTTGTTTGGTTTGACTTGTTCTCAGGTTGGGAAGAGAAAATGTATTCCTATCTTCCTTTTTAAACCTCTAAAACTCTAAAAACATAAGGTATGTTTCTCGGGGGAGGGGGGGAGGGCGACAGAAAGTGCAACACATGAAAATTGTACTGTATTTCTTCGATTTTTTTGCCGGTTGCTCAAGAGTGCTGGTTGCTCGAGTTCCAGTTAACTGAGTGTTTACTGTAAATGAACATCTTGACATATTTATTATTCATACTACATCAGTCTGAATGTTGCCACTTCTAGCTCATAAGCTAAAAACCTGGGTTGGTGTATTAACTTAATGAGATGTCATAGTGGTGAGTTTACAGATAAACTGTCACAGTTAATGCCTTACCTGTAAGCTTTGGGATAACTCTGCACCAAAAAGTTGGTGCCGATTGCGAGATACTCTCAGTTTGGGCATATCTTTTTTCTTTTAAATTCAGCATGAAGCCAGTTTCAAAATAAGAAAAATACCATACCTCTCAACTGTCCCTATTTTTTCAGAATGTCCTGATTTTTACCCCTTATTTTTGATCTGTTCCTCATAAAATTTGTGGTTTTCTGGCAAATCACTGAGGATTTAAGTTACTGAATAATACTAAAAAATGACGGACATTTGAGTTTTAGACTTCATATGCTTCAGAAAATGTATATGATGCAAGATCTGTTGTTCTATTCATTTTCTACGTTTGTAGGAGTAATATTTAAAATCTGTCCCTATTTTTGGGTCCTTGTACCCCATTATTTCGGACTTTGCCCAGATTTCTTGCCTCGAGAGGTTGAGAGGTATTTGGCTACTACAGTAACTGTACCAACTGAATAATTGTGCTGGAGGTTTTAATAAAATCAGTGGGAAACTTAACCTAGAAGTGAAAGGTCATGCTGCTTATTAGCGTTAATTCTCTCGTTTACTCTGCAAGTAACATGAGTAGCCAGCCTGTGTTTTCATTGCTATGCACTCTTAAGCACCTGCAGTTAGTTGCATTTAGCAACTAATAGCATTGCTTTTTTTGCATTCTCTCTAGTCAGATGTCTGTAGCTTGCTGGGAGCTGAAGACTTGTAGATCTTCTGGGATGTCTGTCATGCAGGTGTGTGTGTGTGTGTGTGTGTGTGTGTGTGTGTGTGTGTGTGTGTGTGTGTGTGTGTGTGTTATTTCCTTTTAAATGTCTGACAAGAAATCTAATAGATATGGGGGCAGTAATAGCAGATACTTCTCACAGCAGAATACAACTGTACTTTTGTCACAACAACTGACTGGGAGATGCTCTGTAACAGTAAGTTGAAATACACTACTGTAGATGTTTTTTAACCACTTGAGCAGTCATACGTAGCAGGTGTTAACAGAAGTCGCTGTCTATTTAGGGGAGGGCAGTCACTGAAAGAAAACAAATGACAGGCTAACGTTAAAGTGATTTTTGCTGTAGCTTGCTGAGTTAGTTGGCAGCGGTATATAATGTGTGAATGCAGCACATACTGTCATCATGAGAGGTTCATTATATACTGTTCATTGTTGCAGCCCTCATCTGCAGGAAGTACTTTCATCAGATAGGCCAAAGGTTAACCTGGCTCCTGAATTGTACATTCCCCCAGTGGTTTTGGATGACCCCCCCCCCCACACACCTCTACCCCAGATGTAAGGATGTATGTGGTGAAGTCTTGGCTGATGCCTTCTTTATAGCATTCTTGCTACAGCAGCAGTATTACATCACATGTACACTTAGCACACTAGTCTTTGTTTTGGTCTGCTTCCAGAGGACAGATAAGTACCACCTTGGTGAATGTCTTTATTCTTTGGTAGCTGATTTTGCTAATGCCGAATAGTGAATCTAAGAAGGAGATTGTGATTGAGGAGAATAGTTGTCCAAAAAGAACTGTACGTGCACTCTTTAGAAAAGGGATGGAGTAAACTGCATAGAAATAAATGGAATTTGTGGGTACAATACATACAGAGTAATATTCAGAAGGATTGATATTTCAGGAAAGGTAGGACTTGAGCTCCATATGTAATGTTAAACTGAATAAGATAAGTCATGTATGTGTACAAAAGAAAACAAAAAAAAAATCATATTTTCTCATTTATAATTGAATGTGCATTCATGTCACTAAGCAGTGTGTGATGTTAATGAAGGGGTTTAAAAAACAGAGAGAAAGTCATTTGTGGGAAATAAATCCCATGTGGAGATTTTTCATTCACAGTGACTTTTTTGCCTTGGTCCATGGTACAGTGTGTATGGATGTCCGCAGTGTGCCATGTTCATCCCAAGGACAATTAGGAGGAGTTCTGAGTATCTTCAGGAATTCGCAGTTCAAAAACGAAAGCACATCTGGTACTGTTCTGCAATGATGGTAAAGGGCCAAGACATTTTAGAGCCTGCCTCCATACCAGAAGTATCCTGAAAATAGACATGAGAGGTGAAGGGAAACTGAGGATAGTCCACCATACATAATTTTTTTCCTATTTCCAGCAACAGCTTGGTGGGGAGCCATCATAACCTCTAATTCTGGAGTGCGTTTTAGCTGAGACATCTGACACAATACTTTGCAGGCCACCATATGTTTGCTAGCATATCCTCCAGGATTGAAGCCCTCTAGATGTTTGCTGACTCTGAGGCTTCTCTGAGAGTCCCAGCTCATGACGTGTGCTTTATTACAGAGGATGGGGGCAGTATCCCCTCGGTTTTAGTTCATGAGGAGGTTCCCAAAGGCCTGATGGAGGTCTTGATTGTCTACTGTTGAACTGAGGCCGGTAATGCGGTTTCCCTGGAGAAGCTGCACAAAGCACTGAGGGTAAAAGCAATGCATCCTGTCTTGTTGTGGCTGTTGTCAAATGGAGTGTTGTTCCCTTCCACTCTTCAGGGTTCTTCCTAACAACTTTTCCATCTGGCTGAGTACTTCATAATTTTTCTTAAATGTAACCAGTAAGCGTTGAAGATTCCTGTTGTCTGAGATTCCCACCAAATAAGACTAGAAACTCCACCCATTGAGGATTCATATACACCAGACTAAGAAGCAGATGATCTGGCGCTTTTGGCAGTTCCCTTCTGCTCCTGTGTGTGATTCTGGCTCTAAGGACACTTATTATCCTGTGCTTCATCTGTAGAGAATCTCTTAGGGGCTTCCTTCAAAAAAAGGAGTAGTTGTTCCTGTGGGAGACAATGGAATACTGTGAGACACATTTTAGATGAAGAGCACCCTTCATGTGATAGCCTGAGCCTAGAGCATTTGAGGTTTTTCCAGTTATTGATGTTTTCAAGAGGTATTCAGTAATGTGTCTTCAGAACTGGATCCCCTTCCCTCTGTTCATAAGAAGCCTGGCAGTTTCTTTCAGGTTTCAGGATTCTTATAAGTTCTTGTGTAAGAACATTTCGGCTGATTCATCTTTGGTGTCCCTGGATTCCAGCAAGGGAATAGTATTTGGTTCCAGCTAAGAACCATATTCCCAGTTACTGGGAGAGTAGGGTTTTCAACTGATTTGAGGGGAAAGGGTTATACATTTGGCCAACGTAGCTTTCAGAGCCTTAAACTGTGAGACTCTTATGGTCAGCCACTAGCAAATCTTGCATGAGAATGAGGTTCATGTTTGACTGATTACAGCCAAGGATCTCAAACACTAGTTGCTGGAATTGACATTTCAGCCCATGTTACCAAGCACTGCAAAAATGTGGTTATAATCCAGTGGGTGCATCTTGCGGGGCAGCATCAATGGGTTAGTTATTAGGAGACGTGCCTGTCTGAGGTCACATCCTCTGCCAGACCTTATGAAGATGGAGCTCCTCAGTGCGCCCCTGAATTAGGATGTCCACTTCACACTTCATTATGAAGGCGGCTTAGAGACTGGAAGACAAATGTAAGTTATTGTAGTTGAAGCAGCTCTTAACTTCACAAGCCAGAAACTTCAGTAGAAACTACCAGCAAAGTTTCAACCTCTATACCCTAAGCAGGTGAAGAAGAAATCATGCAAAGGTTAAGGCCAGATTCAGGAGATGGGGGCAAGTTAAATCGAAGAGAATCCAGTAGGCCATCAGGCACAACAGACAGGGGAAGGACTGTTCACAAGTCAGCCTGACTACTCTCTCCATTCCCTACAAACAAACCTCTAAACGGTTTTGCTCCAAAACACTACATAGAAAGGATTGGGGGACAGTTGATTCTTCAATCAAGTGGACAGGTATGTTTCTGTCTGTACAACAGAATAAAAAATAAAAATTAAAAACCACAGAGAAAGTGAAAAACACCAACTGCAGAAGCATAAAATCCAAAATTGTTTAATACTCCAATGCCTCAGCTAGCAAGCCTTTCACAGAGTTAACATCACAGTAGCACAAGCTACACGTTAACAAATGTCACATCATTAATCAATTAACTAAAACAAACGCAAACTAATAATTAACAGTTAGTGCAGAAAAGCCTTCCACTCCAGTTCTTTGTTTAAACCTTGAGGCATCAAAGTGCCACACTTTAAAATGCAGACTGCTTCGTTATATAACAGTTTATTTTTAAGTGCAACATCATCCTTAATCAGAACATGTTCTAAAATAACATGCTTTTAAACTGGTACCCATACCTCTCAACTGTCCCTGATTTTTACTCAAATTTTAGCTCCGTCCCTCTAATCCCTTTTAACACTGGTGTCTTTTAGACAAAAAGTGGTGAATTATACTTAATAAATAATGACAATAATTAAGAGCTGAAGAATTATTTTATTTCAGGAAATGTATATTAATTCAAATTCTCTAATTCTGTTAATGCCTTACGTTAATAGAACTAATGTTTTAAAAGTGTCCCTGATTGTCCCTGATTTTTCTGGATTTACCCCGGATTGGTTGAGAGCTATGTACAAGACCCCAAGTGTACTGCATGAAAATGTGATGTCACAGGGCTGTCCGATTTTGATTCTTGATGTCTCTAACATGCTCTTGTATTCCAATTTTAAGCATTCTTTTGGTTTCTCCTATATAGAAGAAACCACAAGGAGCATGAGAGACAATAAACCACTCCCTTAGACACACAGGAAAAAAAATAGCTCTAGGCTGAAGAAAAATGCCATTTATTTTATCAGAAGTCCTGACCAAATGAATATAGATAGAGCATTTACCACAGGGAAATGTACCAGAATTTTGTAAAGGATTAGTTAAAATTTCAGTAGGCATAGAGAACAAATTATGAACAAGCATGTCTTTTATATTTCTGGCTCTCTCATAAGAGACAGTAAAGGAGTCGGGTAAATTCTTAATCCCAGACTTCCCCCTATGTAAGAATGGCCAGTAATATCTTAAGATTTTTACTAACTCAACACTATAAATATTATAAGTAGTAACAAAATATATATTTTTATCACTAGTATTCCCTGCATGACTCTTATATCTATTCACAGACTTCATATCATCTGAAACATTAACCACACTAGTGGTATCCCTACTCAAGCACAGCAGTTTATTCAAAGAATTAATTAACTAATTACGATATCCCCTTTGTTTAAAGGCTGTACAAGAATGCAAAATCTCTTCCTTGAGAGACTGAATGTTATTACACAGACACTTTATTCTGAGTGACTCATTATAAGGCAAAGCCTTTAAAATATGGGTGGGGGTGGCAGCTGTTACTATCTAAAAAATGAGTACCATCATCAAAATGTTTGTGAATCTGTTGTGCTTGAGAAGGGATACCACAGACCAGCAATGGACCACTTCCTTCTCTAAGCCTACTTGCTATGGCAAACACTCACAGTGACTCCCCCATCCCCCTCTGCCCTCACTTCACTCATCAAAAACTAGGAGGAAGCTCTCCCTCTTCAAAGACGATTGGCTTTCTGTAACAAAGGACCAGTAGGTCTTAAAGATCATTTTTCAGGGATACAAATTCTCTTTCAGCAAACTCCCAATTCCAAGAAGGTACCCAGACTTACCTCCAAATCAGTGGGCAGAGGCATTGAAACATGTCCAAACTCTCATATTCCAAGGGGGCAGTAGAACCTGCCCCCTCAGATCAAACAGGCTAATGCTTTTATTCCAGACTATTCCTTGTTCCCAGAAAAGAGGGCACTTGGTATCCCATCCTGGATCTATCCATTCTGAACATCTGCTTGGTGGTCCCCAGATTCAAAATGCTAACCTTGCAGCAGCTGCTGCCTATGCTAACAAAAAATGCCTGGCTAGTGACCCTAGACCTAAAAAGATGCCTACGTCCACATCTCCATCAGAGAATCATGCAGGAAATTCCTGCTTTTCAGAGCAGGCTCACAACACTTTCAGTTCTCTGCGCTGTCCTTTGGCTTATCTACTGCACCCAGAGTATTCACCAAATGCTTGGCCCTGGCTGTAGCATTCTGCAGACAGAGAAGTATACAGATTTATTCTTACCTGGACGACTGCCTCATTCAGGCAGAGTGCAAAAAAAAGCTTCTCCAGTACCTTCTCCTTGTCAAATCACTCCTAACTTCTCTAGAGTTCACCATCGACGAGAAGTAATCAAAGCAAAACCCCACCAGGAAAATCATTTTCTTGGGAGCTGTGCTAGACACAGCATCCCAAGTGACCTTCCTATCCCTAGAAAAGCAGAGCTTCCTGCCTCTCTACTTTACCCAGCTGGCTTCCAGAAGTCACCTTACCGTGAGGAAGTTCCTGCAAGCCCTGGGATACATGGCATCTTGCATCCTTCTCATTCCTCTGGCCAGGCTTCACGAGAAAACTTCAGTGGTATCTAAAGAACCTTTGGTGCTAGCACTCTCCGTCCCTATAGCCCTCCATCCCTTTGATCCCATGTATAAGGGCCAAGTTTCTCTGGTGGGAAGAGGCCTGTGCCAGGAACAAGGGTCTTCTCTTCATCCTCAACCCTACCGGCCAGACCATCACCACCAATGCCTCAGACATTACTTGGGGCACTCACCTAGTAGGCAGGTGCACCCAAGGTCTTTGGGATGCTCAGCAACTTCACTTGCACATCAATCAGAAAAAAATTATGGCAGTACAAAAGGCCCTGACATCTTTCAAAACACATCTCAGGCCAGGGGTTCTCCTTATAAAAACAGACAACACCACAGTAATGTGGTATATCAACAAACTGGGGGGGACCCAGTCTTACTCCCTGTGCAGGTTAGCCATGAGCCTCTGGCTTACAGCCACCTCCATGGGTCTACACCTAATTAGTCAATACCTACTAGGGATCAACAACACCCTGGCAGACCACCTAAGCAGAAACTTACTGGAACCTCACAAATGGCAGCTCCACAGGGAAATCTTTGTGCAAATCACTCGGAAGTGAGGAACTCCAGAAGTGGATCTCTTTGCCTCACACTTCAACCACCAGCCACAAAAGTTCTGTACCAGGGAGTATCAACACTAGCATGGAAGGTGGATGCCTTGACCTTCCCCTGGAACTCCCTCTTTGTGTACGCATTCCCTCCTCTGCCCCTTATTCCCAAGGTACTGATCAAAATAAGGGAAGAGATACCAAAGACAATCCTCATTGCTCCAGATCGGCCCAGACAATATTGGTACCCCTTACTGCACAGCCTGAACTTACAGCCCCCCCCCAAGCAGCTTCCCCTGATCTCAGACCTCTTGACCCAGGTGAGGGGGAAGATACTGCACCCAGACTTGGAGTCTCAATCCTTCATCATGGCTTTTACCTTAAAAGCTAAGTTAAACAAACAGGTCCTAGACATCATCACAAAGGCCAGAAGGCCCAGCACCAGAAAATCATACGCAGGGAAATGGAAAAGATTCTGCTCCTGGAGCCTGTCCAAAGGGGCCATTACCTCCCATCCTTCCATCCATCTTATCTTGGATTACCTAGCTGAGTTGCTCAATAGTGGCCTCTCTTTCTCCTCTATTAAAATCCATGCCTCAGCCATTTCTGCCCATTATGACTCAGACCCACCCCTCTTCTCTCATCCTTTGATTAAGCAATTCCTCAGAGGGGCTTCTGATGTCAGACCTCCCAGAAGGCCTCCCACGCCACCCTGGGACCTGAATTATGTTCTAGAAAAACGAACCTTGCCTCCTTTTGAACCTGCTGCTTCTGCAGAATTGAAATACCTCTCCTGGAAGACTGCCTTCCTACTAGCTTTCACCTCAGCTAGAAGGGTATCAGAACTTCAGGCTCTCATGGCTGTTGAGCCTTTCATCATTTTCCATGCAGACAGGGTCTCCCTGAGGACTAACCCCTCCTTTATGCCCAAGTTGTTATCTGATGTGACCTTCAACCAGGCCATACACCTACCCACCTTCTTTCCCAACCCTCAAACCAAGGGGGAAAGAATTCTACGCTCGCTAGATGTGCACAGACAACTCAGATATATCTGGACCATACTAAGCCATTCAGAAAAACAGACCAACTACTTGTCAGCTTTGCCCCTGGGGCAGAGGGGAAGCCCATTTCCAAATGGATGTCACACTGTATCCATTTCTGCTGCAGACTACATGAGAACCCCCCCCCAAGTCTATCCGTACCCATTCCACTCAGGCAGCCTCCACTTCCACAGCCTTCCTCAGAGGAATCCCCACCAGGGACATCTTGGAAGCTTCCACCTTGACCTCTGTCCATACCTTTACAACGCATTACCACCTACCTCTTTTTTCTAAGTCTAGGGCAGGGTTTACTTCTGCAGTTCTGCAGGGTCTGCTGACCCATGCCTAGGACTCTAACCTATCCTTCCACCCCTCTCCTCGGCTTTGGGAATCCTCCCACAGATGATGACTGCAACAGTGAAACATGAAGAACACAGTAGAGTTGTGTACACTTACCATAAATGTAGATGTTCGAGTGTATTCACTGCTGCAGTCCTGGTTTCCCTCCCTCCATCCCCCATATAGCATCTTTCCCTATGGGACATAAGCTTCCCATTGTGGCTTTTGGCCACCAGGACCACTTCTTATTTCCTTTTGCTTCTAATGGGTTAGGGCAAGAAAAACTGATGTAATGACGTCAACTGCCTTGCTTTATAGCACTGATGACCTGACTACAGGCAACGGCAGCCCACGCAAGAAAACATTGACTGGTATTCGGGCCGGCCAAGGGCTACCACATCAGGGATAACCCACAGGTGATGACTGCAACAGTGAATACACTCGAACATCTACATTTATGGTAAGTGTACACAACTGTACTTTCCTTTTGCACCACTGTCTGGAGCCACTGCAGCCAACAGTATGGTTTGATTCATACACCACCATACTAAGGATGTGCTAAATATTAAGGAGGCAAGAAAGTGTATCAGTGAAAATCCTGTATATACAATCGTAGGTTTCCCAACTGGTGTCAGGCAAGAAGTCAGGACTAGAGTGCTACATCACTAGCAACTGATCCTTTATTCTCGTGGTTCTGTCCCAAGGCACCCATGGTTTTCTCCTCTAATACAGATGTATCTGGGCAATACAAATTTCTCACTTTTCATCCTAGAAGGAAAGTCAGCTTTTGAAAAAGATGTGCTGCTCCCTGAATTAGAATTTTGTCTCTAACAGACTCCACCTTCAAAAAGAAACATTTATTACTCCAAACCATTTCCATCATCACTTGCAGATTTTTGTTTTATATATTTATTTATTTGATGATCAGGTTAGTCCCAGTAGGTTAGTGACCTCTTTCCAGTGGGGACCTTGGGTGGTATTTCTACTACTATGGGAAATTTGGCCAAGGCATTGGGGAACAACCCCTACTTTTCAGTAGCTGTTCTGGGATTTTTTTTTACAGTCGCCTGAGCTACCACCAACTCAAGCATATGGGACATTGGTTTAACATCTCATCCGAAGGATAATACACTTAAGAAGGAGTACAGCACCCCAGTGGGAATAGAACCCACAGCCTTCAGCACCAGAGGTGAGTGTGCTACCTGTTGCATCACTGACACTACTGACACACAACATTTACAACACTATCACCCAGAAAAGAGCACTGCTGTCACATCCTTGTTAAAACCAACTGGCTACATATCACACAAAAAAAAAATAGTCGCCCATCTTTGGGGTTCATTGACCTTTAAACTTGTAAATGTGATCTCTTTCCCTTTCTCCACTAGCAGACTCTTTGAAAGATAACCCCCATTCATCTTTAGATGCCTGTTCTCCGCTCGATAACAGACTTAAGCAGACAAAACACTTTTCTCAGTCATGGCCTCTAGAATCTGGGAGTCCATTCTCAAATATGTGACACTGTTCTTTACCAGCTTCAGGAAGCAAATAAAATCACATTTTTTTTCAACAAGCTAAATGTAAATTTTTCTAAAGGTTATGTCACCTAGACCCAAGTACCCCACAACTCCATTTTCAAACCTATTAAATAATTTCTCTGTCTCTCTCATAGTAGGTTTATAACCACATTAGCTGACATCAACCTTTCTTCACTTCTAACAGTTTGGGCTACCACAATCGGTACTCAAACACAATGTTGTTACTACTCATTTCCACTGTTTATACATGTGGGAGTTTTTCTGTACTCTCTACATTAATTGTTGTAGTCACTTGTTACTCTGTACTCTGTGTGCAAACATGAGTTGCTTTTCATTGATTGTATCCTTTTCACTGATATGGTAATCATGTTACTACTGGCTGTAAGTATGTATGTACAAAATTGCTTTAAGAATCTATCTGTTCACTCCTTTGTTAGTCTCACTGACTTGTTGTATATGCATACTTCTCTGGATTTCCTTTTAAGTATTTATTTCTGTGTTTTTCTGCACCCAGGGTGGACTTGTACTTGAAAATGGTCCAAGTGGATCAGTGGTCTACCCCTGCTTAAAGAAATGCATAAATAAAAATAAATAAATGCTCTTGGAGGTCCTCCCATTATGTCTGTTCCCACTGCATCCTGCTTACCCAGCAAAAATGGATATAATTAAGGAGGCGTACAGCACCCCCCAGTCCAGTCACATGGATTGGGAATAACTTCCTATTGGCAGCATGGATGATGACATCGTAGTCCCCCTCAAAGATTAGTTCTCCCCAGAAGTGGTACAGATATTAATATTATCCCAAATGGCAGAAAGTCTTAACATGGCCCTGTGGAAGAGGTTGTGTAGCTGGTATGGTACTAATACAGGTGGTACCAACTACTTTTCTCCTGCTTTCTTTGTAAGTCATTTGATGAAGCTAATTGAGAAGGGATTAGCATTTATTCTTATTAATGTACACTTTTATCTCAGTTTGCCTACTTGTTAAACCCCCATTTACCCCACATCAGCAGTCAAATTGTTTTTGAAAAGGATTTTACACCTTGGGCCTCCCAGGAGGTTCACTTTGTTGTTGAAAAGCTTACTTCACCCCATCACTATTAGCAGGATGTAAATCACCAACAGATACTTTGAGTTGTTCTGCCTTAGCCAGAATCTGAGTTTGAGTAGGCATTGTGCTTTGTTTAATACAAAGAATTTGCAAGCAAGGCTGCATAAGCTAAAGGCTTTCTGAGAAAAAAAAATTCTGGTGTTAAGACACAGTATAGCAACCTCTGTTTCTTTGGGACTTATTGGGGGCTATTGTACTGAGAAATGGGGGAGGAGTATGAGGCCTTTTTGATGCCTTTAGTCTTGCAAGGGTGCACAGATTTGTCCACCCCTGAATTTGGCACTTCCTTAGCTGCCACTACCCATTCTTTAACAGCAAGATATCTTGTCTTCTCAGATATTAATATATGATTCACTTCACCTTCTTGGGGATCCTAGCAATTTATGTCCAGCAACCTATTGGTCCTGGTGACCGTGGTGGTGGTGCTGCGGTAGCGTTGTCGCCTCACAGTAAAATGCTGTCTGGTTCGATTCTCAGCTAGAGCGTCTTCTGCGTGGAGACATGCGTGAATGGGCGTACCTTCGTTGAAGGTTGTGCATCAGGCCTGGCAAGCCGGTACGTAAAAATCAACTGCCAATCATTTAGCGGACTGGAGTTCCGCTGTGGCGACCCCTAACTGGGAAAAGTCGGAAGACACAAACAAACCTATTGGTCCTGGTGAAGAGATGACTTTTACTTTTTGAGGGGGAAAAACAGTCCAGGACTGTCGAACCTCCTATGTCTCTCCATGGGGAACTTATGAAGGGATGTCTGTTTTGACACCCATCTCACTCCCTTCAGTTTTTGACTATCATTGTTTTTATAGGGTTGTAGGTACTTGCTGCTGATCAAAAGGGTCTTTAAAAGTCTAGCCCTGTATTCCTGTGAAGTTTTAGCCCTTGTAATTTAGGTATGAAAAACTCAGAGCTGGGCAAAAAATGTTTTTGTTACCCCTATTCATAAGGGACAGTGGTATTAAATCATGGAATAGTTTCCATTTCCCTATTCGTTTGTCCAAACTACATATTTTGAATAGAGTAAGGGAGCTACTTTGATTTAAGTTGAGAGGAAGATGATTCCAACTTCTGTTCTCTGTGGTACATTTGTCCCTAGAGTATGTTCTGTTTATGTTGCAGAAGAGATTAAGATTTCTTGAGCAGGTGGCTATTCAACCATTGGACTTGTGGATGTGCAGTAGATTTGAGAGGATGGGGTCTTTTTGGGGCTCTGTACATGAGGCTGAGATTGCCCCATCAGTAGCATGTATGATTCTGAGAAGAGGGTTATGTTTTATGATTTAGGATCTTGGTTTTCTTGATGGGAAAGCATTACTGTCTTTCATGTTATGTTAAGTGTTTGGATTGGTATATATGAAAGAGGGATTAAGTGCCAAAAACAGTATGATTATATCCTTGGAACTAGTTACCATACACTTACTAATAAGCTGCATAATGAAAAAGGGCTTTTAGCTTATACATGGTGATTAGAGGACATTTTTTTTTTTTTTTTAACAAGAAGCATCTTTACTAAATTTTCACTTATGACATAGGCAATCATGCATTTATATAAATGAAAACAAACCATATTGACTTATTTTAGATCACAGACTGCAATAACATAATTTTATTTGTAAACATTATCCATCACTTATAATCTACCCATTCAGTCGGACGTGTTACATAGCTCATTCAACCCCTGCCTTCTTTTAAACCTCATTCCTCCTCTGTGTGTACTGTTCCCACATTTCCCATGTTTTTCCTATGCAATTTGCTCCCGGCCTTTTCTAAAGATCCCAGCTCCAGTTGTTTAATCTCTGTCGTTATATTCACTACTACTAATACAGTTGGTTTTAGACTTAGATTTCCATTTTCTAGTAATTGCTTTTTTGGCAGCCACCATAATTGGACTCCGCATGGCCTTACTATTTCTAGGCAGTTCCGATTCTGTGTCATAGCTCAGAAAAATAATTTCCCTAGTTACACCAATGTGCTCACCCAGTATCTTTGATAGAGTAGTCTGCAGGAAAGCTTTAAAGTCTGCCAACTCATTATACTCACAGAAGATGTTCACAGTTACCTCTTTTTTTCCCATCACACCTCCATTTGCTTTCTACCCTAGGAAAAATCATCTGGAGTCTTCATGGTGTATATACATATCTATGTAAATATTTCTAAGCAAAAATTCTAAATGTAGATTTTGTTGCATATTAGGGAGACAAACCCACTTCCCCCATTGTATCTTTGTGAATTGATTATCCACTCTCTTCCCAATCATTTCTAACCTCCTCGGACTGATGTAGTATTTTCCAGATTCTAGTAATTATTACTTTTTTAACAACACCTTCTATTCTAAATTCTACTAAAACCTCTACCAGTGCTGGTCTTTCGTTTAGGATCCCGTTTCTTTTTCTTTGCCTGTTCTCTGATATCAATCCTTGATAGGGAAGACGATCTCTAACTTGCAGTCCAAATAAGTTCTTTGCATCTTCCCATTCTGTTACCTTTCCCTCTCTAGTTATTTGCTCCCAATACCTTGGTTCATTTGCCAGTTTTCTCCAGTAAATTCCAGCTGCCGTTACCTATTGTCTGTATCCCTAGTTGCAGTAATCCCTATCGGCAGAATCTCCTTTCTCCATTCCCATGTTGGTTTAGTTCTTAGAATACTTTCTGCTACATTATAGATATAATATTCTGAATTATTGTTGTTATTCTCCTTAAAGGCCTGTATCCAAAATCCCAGTCTCTCCTTTTTTCTTAAGCTTCCCCCCGTTTCATCATCCCTTTCTACTTTGAATTATAGGTTTCTGCAAGTGCTGTGCATTGGAGCCTTAACTGTGTAGCTCTGAAATACCCCTACAAATTGAGTAATCCCAATCTGCCTTGTTCCACTGGAGGAATCCGCTTATCCTACTTGACTCTAGCCATCTTCCCCTCCCAGGTAAAATCCTTCAGCTCTTTATGAATTGCTATCCACAACTTCTCCTCTGATTGATAAAAATATGCCTGACCTGTGTATATAAAGGGATTAAAAACATTTTAACTGCTTGTATCTTACTTTCCATATCCATATAACAGAGCTTCCATTTTCTCGGTTTTTGTATTATCTTTTGTTTAGTCTCTTCCCACATATCCTTAGCTGCCACACTGGAGTCATTTTTAATCCATACTCCTAAATACTTCATTTTATTAAGTCCCCATAAATATGGATATTGCTGAGCTAATTCGTGTGTGGGTACAGAATTTACTGGTATTGCCTTTGTTTTCACTTCATTAATTTTGTATCCCAAAAAGATTTGAAATTGTCACAAAATGTTCCACAACACTGTAATGTCTTTTTCTGTTTTTATCAGGTATAAAATATCATCTGTGAATAGAGCCAGCTTTTCTTGACTGCCATACCAATTATATCTTTGCATTTCTGAATCCCTTATTTTCTTTGCCAGTGGTTCTAAATATAATGCAAATAAAGGGAAAGAGGACACCCCTGCCTGGTTCCTCCTCTCAAGCAGAAATTATTGAAGAAACCCATCCACTTTAATTTTCACCTCCGGTCCTTCATATAGCCTCCTAATCAACCTTAAATTTTATCAGGGAATGCAAATGCTTCCATTGCCCTCATAAAGTCCCAGCTTACTCTGTCAGATGCCTTCTGTGCATAAAGACCCTCCAACAACGGTGGTATTTTCTTACATTCTGCTTCCTCTGGATCATCAATGTTCTGTTAATGTTATCAAATGTTTCCCTGCCCTACACAAAACCACACTGATCCATACCTATGAATTTTGGTATTACTTTTGCCATTCTTTTAGCAATTACAGACATAAACACTTCATAATCATGGATTAGTATTGAAATGGGCTTGTGTGAAGCTGGATCTGATGGATCTTTGCCCTCTTTAGGTATTACAGCTACCACAACTTTCTTCCAGGATGGTACTTCTCCCCTTAAAATACTGTTAAACAAAACCTTCCATGTCTTTATCAGATGTTCTTCGTGTTTCACTGTTGCAGTCATTACATTTGGCGTAATCTACTGGCAGGTTGCCCTCAGTCGGCCTGATTAACAAAGCCTTGGGTCCTGCGTCGGTTGCTGTCCCTTCTTCCATGACGTCAGGTTGTCAGGGGTATAAAACATGCAGCTGACGCCATTACATCAGTCTTTCTTGCCGTGCGGTGCCCGAAGCAGAAGCAGTTCACAAGTGCTGGTCGGCCGACTCCTGAAATTTTCATTTTTCGAGTTTCAGAACCGAAGTCTTCAACTTAAAGCGAAGTACCCCGTTGGGCAAACTTTTTCTTGCTCCTTACCGATGTCAGTAAAAGTTAATAATTGCATTACTTGTGGAAAGCAAATACCTCATAAAGATTTTCACTTGTACTGTATTCCTTGTCTAGACCCTGACCACGACGTACCTTGCTGTCGGTTTTGTGCTTTATTTAATCAGCGCACTATTCATTGTTGGTACATTTTTGCCTCTAAATATTTTGGTTCTCTGTTTAATTATCCAGAAATGACGTCAGTTAGCCATCCGACAACCGGGATTTTCAAAAAAATGCAAAGATAAAGACAGAGACAGGCCGTCGAGGTTCAAAACTTCTGATGACGCTTCTCCTAAGCCAGTTCACCGGTACTCAGTGAGGCGCTTTCGCAGCCCCTGATACCCGCTACTTCTGACTCGCAGGCCTCTACTGAGACCCATTCAGAATCCTGTAGACCGCGAGACACTCCAGCTATGGAACCCGCAGATGTCTCTACCTTGGATGGGTCCAGAGCCGCTGTGCAGGCACCAGCTTCTGAGGGTGTATTCAGGCCTACAGACTTGAATATTAAACCGATTCCACCTTTAATACTAAAGCCTAAATCTCGATCTATGTCTAAAAAACCAATGCCCAGGCCACATGTTCAGGCCCCTATGCCTAAAAAACAAATGATCAAAATGGCTGAAGATCTAGTTACTCTAATCAGGGGTAGTCAACCCCCCCCCCCCCCACACCTTTTAAGAGGCCTAGGGCTGAGCTTGACTATGAATCTTCTGATCAGGACTCTTGTTTCTTCTGACTCTTCTAATGACCTGGATTTGTCCATACCTACTTATGAGGATTCTGATGCAGAGGATTCCATTCCCTCTGCTTCCCCCCTGAGGAGTTTTCTTTTGGGGAAATTTTACATACCTTAAGGGAGCATTTCCACTGGGAAAGTCAGGAATTTTCTGATTCAAAAAAGAGGCTTAGGAATTTCTTCTTCTACCTCAGCATAGGCCTTTGGCTATACCGCCTGTACTAGACATTGTTGATGTGTTTTCGGAATCCAGTATGGCCCCTGATTCCCTGCCTCCGGCTCCTAGTAAACCTGACAGATACTACAGGGTTCCTGAGTCCCACAAGTTCCTTTTCAAAAACCCTGTTGCGGATTCAGAAACCATTTCTCAGGGGCCTAAGGGCATTAAGGCTTCTACTGCTAAAAATTCTACCCCTTCTGATAGAGACTCCAGGGCGCTGGCTAGATGGGGTAAAAAGGTTTATACTTCTGCAACCTTGGCAATCCGGGCTTTAAACTGCCAATTTCATATGTTAAAATATCAATAGCATATTATTGAACTGCTTAAACAGAAAATAAAGATTTACAGGATTTATTGCATTCTGCTGAACTAGTTGAAAAACATACTTTGCAATGTGGTTTTGATTCTTTAGAGGTCTCTTGCAGGGCTGCTGTTACTGGGTCTGTGCTTAGAAGGCATGCTTGGCTTAAGGAGCAATCTCTGCCTGATCCTGTTAAAGCAAAATTGTTGGATGCTCCTTTAAATCAGGACCGCCTGTTTGGCAATAAGGCTGAAGAAGTTTTTAAAAAGATGGAAGATAAAGCTAAATCTATGTTGTTGTTGTGTCTTTCGGCTTTTCCCGTTTAGGGGTCGCCACAGCGGAGCTCCGGTCTGCTAATGATTGACAGTAGATTTTTACTTGCCGAGTTGCCGGCCCTGACGCGCAACCTTCAACGAAGGTATGCCCATTCACACATGTCTCCACACAGAAGACGCTCTAGCTGAGAATTGAACAGGACAACGTCTTACTGTGAGGCGACAATGCTACCACAGCACCACCACCGCAGTCCATAAAGCTAAATCTATGCAAACTGTAAAAGATTTCTTACAAGTGCAACGTCCAAGATTTAGTAGGCAGTGGCCTACTAAGAATTGGTCCTTTCCAGATCCCCTCAGGCCAAACCCAGACACACTAAAACCACCAGGTTTCAGTCCCAGGGGACTCTCAGAACTAAGCAATGGGGGGGCCTCCACTTCCAAATCTGTAAATAACAAGACACCCCCCCCTATGGTAAACAGTCTCATTGACTTTCCTTTAAAATTACCAGGCATTTACCTTTTAGCTGCCCTTTTGGGGGTACAGATTACTCTTCGTGCAAAAAACTGGGATCTCATAACCCAGGACAAATGGGTTTTAAATGTAGTGTCCCAGGGATACAGATTTCTTTTCCACACGTTGCCAACACCAAACGGGTGGCCAGACCTGCCCCCAAATCAGTGGGCAGAGGCTCAAAAACAAGTACTTTTCCTCTTAAACATGGGGGCTATCCAACCGGTACCAGACCAGGAAAAGGGACAAGGTTTCTATTCCAGGCTTTTCCTGGTACCCATAAAAGACAAATCATGTCGTCCAATTCTGGACCTGTCTACTCTAAACACCTTTCTGGACATTCCAAAATTCAAGATGTTGACTCTTCACCAGTTACTTCCTATGCTAGGCAAAGATGCCTGGTTGGCAACTCTAGATTTAAAAGAAGCATACCTGCACATCCCAGTCAGGGAATCTTGCAGAAGATACCTACATTTCAAAGCAGGCTACTTGCATTATCAGTTCTCTGCACTGCCCTTTGGCTTGTCTACTGCACCCAGGGTATTCACAAAGTGCCTGGTTCCAGTGACTGCATTTTGCAGGCAAAGAAATATTCAAATATATCCATACCTGGACGATTGGCTAATTCAGGCAGAAAACCAGGGCATTCTTCTAAATCATCTGGCGTTTGTAAAAAAAAAAAAAAAAAAGGTTCTAACTTGTCTGGGGTACACCATAAACGAAAAGAAATCACAACTCGTACCCTCTGAACAGATTGCTTTCCTGGGTGCAAGCTTGAATACAACTGCCCAGATGGCTTTCCTCACGCCAGAGAAGCAAATTAATTTGGTAACTTTCTTCAAACAAGTGGCCACAAAAACCCTGCTATCTGCAAGACAAATACTGCAAGCCTTGGGGTTCATGGCCTCCTCCGTTCTTCTAATTCCATATGCAAGACTGCATATGAGGAGACTACAGTGCTGCTTAAAAAGTCTATGGAGTCAACATGGTCACAGCTTGGAAACAATGATTCCTGTCATACCTTGCCCACGCCTGGAGTTCTTATGGTGGGCAGAGGCCTGCCACCAAAACAAAGGACTGCCATTCACACTACTCCCTGCCACCCAAACCCTAACTACAGATGCATCAGACTATGCATGGGGGGCTCACCTGGCAGGGAAGTGCATTCAGGGCAAATGGAACCCAAATTAAATGCACCTACATGTCAATCAAAAAGAAATGTTAGCTGTACAGAGTGCTCTGACAGCCTTCAGGGACTACATTCTTCCAGGACAACTAATGGTAAAGATGGACAACACTACAGTTATGTGGTACATAAACAAGCAGGGGGGTACACGGTCCTACCCCCTCTGCAGACTAGCCAAGGCATTGTGGAACACGGCCTTGAGCTACCAAGTCCACCTACAAGCTCAACTCCTGCCAGGAAAATTGAATACACTGGCAGATGGACTAAGCAGAAATCTCATGGATCGACACAAGTGGAAACTGGAACCATGGATTTTCAGCATGTTGACAAGCAAATGGGGGAGCCCAGACATAGATCTATTTCTCCCCCCAGAACTACCAGTTGGACAAATTTTGCACAAGGACTCCCCACAAAAAAGCCTGGAAAGTGGATGCTCTGTTCTTCAGCTGGAAAAACGTATCAGTCTATGTCTTTCCCCCTCTGCCTCTACTCTGCAAAGTTCTGTTAAAAGTCAAACAGGACAAACCAAGAATGATTTTGATTGCTCCAGACTGGCCACGCCAACACTGGTACCCGCTCCTGTGCAGTGTGTCACAAATATCTCCAGTGCACCTGCCTTAGACATCTTCCTTGCTGTCTCAGCAGGAGAACCAAATTCTGCACCATCAGCTTCCAGCATTGAACCTTGCAGCTTGGCTAATCACTTAAATTCACCCTTAGCATCCCTCAGCAAACCTGTGATGGATGTCATCTTGGAGGCGAGAAGATCTAGTACTAGAAAATCTTATGCTGACAAATGGAAAAGATTCTGTGCCTGGAACCAATCTTTACGGATGAGCACAGCAGCGCCCAATTTACCTCAGATTTTGCAATACTTAACTGAGATGTTTCACAAGGGCCTGTCTTTTTCCTCTATTAAAATCCACGCTTCAGTTATTTCAGCTCACTATAACACAGAACCATCCCTCTTTTCTCATCCCCTGCTCAAGCAGCATCTCAGAGGGGCAGAGAACTTGAGACCTCCCAGGAGAGCTCCTAACCTTGCCTGGGACCTTAATTTTGTTTTGGAGAAACTCACTCTACCTCCTTTTGAGCCAGCTGCTACTGCAGACTTAAAATTTCTTTCTTGGAAAACAGCCTTCCTTTTAGCAATCACTTCAGCTAGAAGGATATCTGAATTACAGGCCCTTATGGCAGTGGAGCCTTTCATCATCTTTCATGCGGACAGGGCATCTCTGAGGACCAATCTATCCTTCATGCTCAAGGTAGTTTCCAGTGTGGCTCTTAATCAGTCCATTCATTTGCCAACCTTCTATCCCAATCCACAGAACAAAGGGGAATGGATTCTGCATTCCTTGGACATGCACAGACAACTTTGATTCTACTTGGACAGAACTAAATTTCAAAGAAAAGCTGAACAATTGCTAGTGGCATTTGCTGCTGGGACAGAGGGGAAGGCTATTTCAAAACAAACCATTTCTAAATGGATAAGCCATTGCATTCATTTCTGTTATAAGCACCATGGAAAACCTATCCCCCAGGGGATCAGATCTCATTCCACCAGGGCTGCATCTTCTTCTGCAGCCTTTCTCAGAGGTGTTCCTACCAAGGATATTCTGGAAGCTGCTACTTGGATTTCTGTACATACTTTCACCAAGCATTATCATTTACCAATTTTCTCTAAATCCAGAGCTGGCTTTGCCACTGCTGTCTTGCAGGGCCTTATAGCTGGTCCTAATGCTGTATAACTTCCTCTTTCCAACCATAGCTTTGGGAATCTACCCAAATGTAATGACTGCTACAGTGAAACACGAAGAACATGGTACAGTTGTGTACACTTACCATAAATGTAGATGTTCAAGTGTATTCACTGTTGCAGTCCTGGTTACCCTTCCTCCAGCCCCCTGTTTTTCTCTGACTATACCTCTACTTTCTTTTACTATGCTTAAAAAGCATTTTTGGTGTATTTGCTTTTGTTTGGAGGTATAATTTTGTGTTTTTTAATTTTATTTGCTCCCCATTTGGGGGGCACCAGACATCTAGGGCAAGAAAAACTGATGTAATGGCATCGGCTGCATGTTTTATACCCCTGACAACCTGATGTCATGAAAGAAGGAACAGCAACTGACGCAGGACCCAAGACTTTGTTAATCAGGCCGACTGAGGGCAAACTGCCAGCAGATTACCCCAAATGTAATAACTGCAACAGTGAATACACTTGAACATCTACATTTATGGTAAGTGTACACAACTGTACTTTTTTTCCCTTCTAGCTTCCAAACTTTCACAGGGATTCCTTGGGACTTTCCTCTAGACTGGTTGTACATCACCATTTTAGCTCATCTTCTCCTATCATAACTGTTAATAATTGAGCCTCATCTACCTCTAACTTTGGAATATTTAATTCTTCCATAAACGTTTTCATTTGTACCTTTTCTTGTTTTCAATATTTCTGTGCTTTATACATACCTTTTATAGAATTTGCAAAATGTTTCTAATATTTATACAGGATTTCTTGTTATCTTCCTTGTTATAGGCTCCCTAAGCTTGGCGACAGCCCTTTCTACTTTATGTTGCCTGAGTCATTGTGTTAAAAGCTTTTGTACTCTAGAGTTAAAAAAAAAAAGTTGCTTAACAGCAATCTTTCTAAACTTGTGTATTATCAAGGTTATCCCTTATTTTCTGCTTAACATTCTGCAGTTGCTCCTCCTCCTCTTGTTCTGTATGTTTCCCCTGTTTTGCAGTACTTTAGCATCTGTCATTCCCCCTAAATCATTTTTACTTCTTAACTATGTCTCCTTTTATTTTCACCCTATTTCAAACTCCACTTTAATTTTATCTCACTTCCTAGCTATATTTTCAGAGGAAATTTCTGTCTTCTGTAATAGTTCCTGAATAATTTCCATTTCATTAACCTGCATTTTTATTTTGGTTAGTATTAGCACATTAGACCTTCAATTAAAAGATTTGTCTTTAACAATCTTATCACATATCAGAGAAGTTTCAATAGTCTCATGTCCATTATCAGACCATAATGCTATAACGGGTGGCCTAATGGTTAAAGTATTTGCCTTACAAACACAATGTGCAGGGTTTGAGTCTCAGAAGGGATAATTGGCTAGGCTTAAAATGGCTCGCAAGGGCAGTTAGCTTAGTACTAACCTATATACCTATATTATTTTAAAAACTGACACTCTAATGCATCACAGATTACCAGCGTACATTATTAAGATAAAAGGATTCAATGCTTAGTGTGTTAGAGATCAAAAATTTCCTAGAAATAAACATGAATAGTCAAGTAACTGACATTGTCCTGTGGGATTCACTAAAGGCTTACTTACATGGAAGAGTTACAAGCTGGTATATTAGTAAAACAAGAGAATGGGACAAAGAATTGGAAACACTACAAGCTAAAATAGAGACACTAAAGTTAAATCTAAAACCAAATGACATCATCAGTCAGCCTGAACTTAAAAACTTAAATACAAAATATGTTAAAATTATAAATTATAAAGTTTCAATAAACCAAACTTGGGAAAACTTAAACTTCATGCCTATTCAGTAACCCCTTTAAGCTTGCATAAACTTGCTATTGGATCAAAGTAAATGAATAAACTAAATAATATCAAAGACATTTTAACATATGTAAATAATAAAAAAGAAAGTAGAACAGATATTAAAGGTATTCTTGAGTGCTTTAAATTATTTAATGAAAATTTAAATAATACAAATAACCTAGATAATGATGTAGTTGGAAAAATGTCTAAAGGAAAATATAAATAATAAATTAACAAGTGAACAAATAAAAAATGATAGACCATTCACATTAACAGATATAAACAAATTAGATAAAGTAAAAATAAAAAGATACTAAGCTTAGATGGTCTTCTACCTGATCTGTATAAAATACTACCGGATGATGCAGTTAAAATATTAGTTAAGGTCTATAGAGAAATAAAAACAATGGCTGAAATTCCCCCATCATGGAAATATTCCCCTTATGTCACGTATTTTAAAACAAGATAAGGATACTACAAAGTGTTCATCATACAGACCCATTTCACTTTTAAATGTGGATTAAATGATGATTGTGTCCATTTTAGCCAACAGAATTAATCTACTTATACCTGAATTAATTAACAATGATCAAACTGGGTTTATTTTAAATAGAAAAGTACAGGATAATATAATAAGAATACATACATTAGTAGAATTTGCAAATAAAAATACTAAAGAATTTTCTGTCGTTAGCTTCAATTTTAGATAAGGCTGTTGACTCTTAATTGCTTGTACCTGTTTAAAACAGTGTATAATTTCTCACCTGAGTTAATTACATTAATTTCTAAGTTATACTACAACTCTTGTGCATATGTGGAAATAGGTTATTTTCTGCCTCATTCCTTTAAATTACAAAAAGGCACAAAACAAGGCTGTCCATTATCATCTTTACTTTTTGCATTTAGCTATAGAACCCATTGCTAATAGTATTAGATCCAATAAGAACATTAATGGTATCAAAATAAGATTTCAAACTAAAGATTCAGCTCTTTGCTGACGATATTTTACTAACAATAGGAAATACAGAAAATTCATTAGAACATATAATTGGGTCTAGGAGTCAGTTTGAAGAAACTGAAACTTAAGATTTAATCATAATAAAACAAGTACATAATTAATATAAAAATAAAAAAATCCTACAAAAAATAAGCAAACTTCAATTAGAATAACAATCAAATGAAATACCTTGGTGCAACCATTATGTCCAATACTAAAGGAATGATGCAGATAAACTTTCAACAGGTTGATAAAAATTTAAGTTTAGTAAAATTGGAACAAACTCATCTTTACCATGGAAAAATGGTTAATGCTTAAGATGGTAATTCTCCCTAAAATATTGTTTCTCTTGCACTCTTTAGTACTATCTCCACCAGAAAATGAAGAAAATAATATTCTACTAAAATTTTCTGCCATCTTAAACAAAGAGTTTCCTTTGATTGGCACAGAAAAGGTTAGGGTAATGGTGGAAGAGGATTCCCTGATATTGCTTGTATGCTACTTCAACAATTGTAAACATTATAGTTGTGTATTAATTCATCTTAAGTTTCAAAATGGAAACAATTACATCAAGAAATATTATTAGTAAATAATGTATCACACCCAGTCAAAAACAAATAGTACCCAATTGTTTTAACTGGTTATTAACATATTTTTGTGTAAATGGTATTGCACCCTCTTCCCAAATTCCCTATTTAAATAGCGTAATTTCCTCTGTCCAAAAATTCACATATTCTAACCATTGTAGTAGACATAACATTTTCTGTTTCCAAATGCATATACAAATGACTGCTTAGAAACTCATAATTTCAAGAAAATGGTAGTATTGAAACAAAGTAATGTAATTTATTGGCATCAATTCTTAAATGTTACTGATGTATGCGCTGATGAAAATTTAAGGTCTAAATACAATCAGGATTATGAGAATTGGTTAATTTTACAAATATTTAGAGACATTGTGAACACAAAGGTAAATAAAGGTTTCACTGGCAACAGTCTCTGTGTGGTCTTGATTACCAGAAGAACAAGGAGCAGACTCTCCTTCTGCTTCACAGCTCACTTTTTGTCAGACAGACTTTTGTATTTCTCCTTAGCATGTATTTCAACAAAAAAGTAATTTTGTCCCTCCAGGGAAAAATATTTTGAAGATAGCTGGGTACAGTAGTTTGAATCTCATGCCTGCTTCTTGACATTCCCTGAATAATGAAATAAATGTACTCCTCTTCTGCCTGATGTACGAGTAGTCATTCTCCACAAACACTGTGCTGTCTCCCACTTTTAGTGCATTGTCCTTCTGCCACAGTTTTGTCAGAATCAACTCCTCCTTGCTGATAAGGTTTCATCTTTACTTTTTATGGTCTAGGTTCCTTTCTCATAGCCAAGTTTGGAGTATGCACACGATGTACTCTTTCAATTAACAATTCCTGTTGTGGAATACCAGTCCAGTTACTTGTTTGTGATTTCATAAAATTAATACAGTCTGTTCCTTCTAGCTTCTCTGGTACAACAGAAAATCTCAGGTTTTCCCTGCATGCTCTGTCCTGTAATTCTGTTTTTTTTTTTTTTTTTGAAACAGCTGTTCTTGTGCAGTCTCATATTCAGCCAGCCTTTACTTCATGTTGACCTCTGAGTTTTGCAGTTTTATCATCTCATCTAATATCTTTTTAAAGCTTCTTCCATTTTGTTTTCCAGCCTTTTTTTTGTTTGAGTAGATGTACTCCATCAGTGTTTTATTTATTTTATTCAGGTCTGTGTGCAGTTGCCTTATGTACTTTTCTCTAGGTTACTGGAAGTCGTGATCTTGCACTGCAGTATTTTTCCCAGTCTGTGTTTTTTTCCTCACCTTTTGTAGCCAAGTTTCCTTCAGCTGCTCTGTATTTCTTTTTTCCTGGCATCCAGGCAGTGCACTTACTAGCCAATTACTGAAATTTACCCAGAAGTATAGGTCCACTGGCCTTCTCTACTTAGTTTCTGTTATCACACTGGGGGATCTAGAATTAAGCTGCTACTTAATGTTCAGCCATCTTGGAAGCTGAAAGGACAGTTTATCCACATTGATTCCTAGGTCCCTACCTGCTCGATTGATTTTCAGGAGTTGATTGTAAATGTGAACTTTTTCACAGAAAAAAGATAGTAATAAAATTCTTATATTGGAAGATCTTCTTTCTGGTAATCCTTTGTTCAACCATGAGGATTTAAGAATTGCATGCCTTAATGTGTAGAGAGGCTTAATATTCTTAGAATGTCCCCGAAGACCAGTTTTTTCCTTGTACTGAAAATGGTCTCAGAATTGCTCGTAAGTCAAACCATTCAATTCACAGCCTTTCTAACCCCTCAGTGCAAGGGAAAGAAACTCTCAAAACTCATTGCGCATACATAACTATGATGATGTATTTTCTGAATTTATGATTTCAGAAGCATTTATTTTTCTTTCACTAAAGAAAAACTTTTCATGCTGTTGTTCAGGTAAACCCTAAGAGACTAGCTAACTACATTTTTTTATGAACTACATGGAAAACCCTTGCAAGCAAGCACATGTTAATGCTTATTCAACAAGGGGCAGCAGCTACTATAGCCACCCTTTTCAGGAAAGTTTTTGCTCTTATTTGTGAGCCAGCTACCTGGACATCCATTCACACCTTCTCTAGGCAGTATAACCTAGATTTCCTTTGTAGAAGTAGAGTTGGCTTTGCTTCTGAAGTTTTACAGTGCATTTATGCTCCCCCTCCCTATGTATGTTGCCACGCATCTTACTGTTTTATTACTCATCCCGCAGGTTGTAAATGATTCTGCAGCAGTGATTGTATGAGTATAATCACCATAACCATAGTTTGTGTGGTAGGACCACTGGTACTCTATAGGCTCTCTCCCTCTGCCACCTTTTCTGTTTTGAATCCAATTTTCGAGAGGCTACCAACATAGTACTGTGGAGGTACTAACTCTTTCTCATCTTTCTGTTGAGTGGGGCAGACTTAGCCTGCTTTTCAGGTTGTTTAACCACACTTATTGGTGAGCACCTAAGTCGCAGAAAAAGAACTGCAGATGTGATTGGCACCTTCTCACCTTTATAGCATATGTCCTAATAACATCCAATACATGGGGAGAAGCCTGACATCTGCAGGGTATGTTAACTCCTGAAATCAGACTGGTTGGGTCAGACATTTTCAGTGTAATTCACACACATGTGCAGTAGTGATGTTATACTTGAAAATGTATGGTTATGGAAATGCACATTCTTATCACTGTATTTTTCCTGCAACACATCTTTTTGGATTGTATTGATATGTGTGTGTGGGTCATTAGTTATTGTCCAGGGCAGTAACTGTAACCGGTACCTTTAGATTAGTTTTTTATCTTGGTTAACAAGCAGAGCAAAACCTTGACAGAAATGTATTTTCAGTAAACTTGCAGAGTAACAGTACTACACAATGCAGTTTCATTGCGAATACCGTGCCAGTAACTGACGTGTCTTAGCTCAACAGTGAGTAAGCATGATGCAGACACCAGAATGCCAATAAGTGTAACATAATCCATTCCTCTCTTTTGCAGTTAGTTGTGCATCAGTTATGTAAAAGTAGCTGAAATAAATAGAATTTAAGAGAGTTTTGTATTTTCTGTTCTTGTAAAATTAATTGGTTGTTAACACAGAGTTGTAACTACAATTTTTTTTTAAGATATTCAACAGCAGGGGGTTAGCTCTCCAGTATTTTTGCTGAGGCATCTGGTTTCTTCCCACATCCCAGAGATATGTTGTGGTTGAATTGGTGACCCGACAAATTCTCTACTGGTGTGCGCACATCATCTGAAGGTGTGGCACTGTATGCATTAGCGTCGCAGCACTTTACCCATTGAGTGTTGGAATAACTTCAGTTTCTCTTTCAACCCTAAATGGAGAATTAATTTACTTAATATCTGAGTATTCCTTTGTAAGTCAAGCTGTGGCAGTGAAGATGAAGTATGTTATTGGTGTGGACTCCAAAGAAGTCACTGACTGCCAGCAACCTGATGACATTTGGCAAATCCAAATAGGGAGCACCATTACTCTGAAAGGCAATATGTTGAGGTTTGTTTCCTCTTTCTCTCATGCATGTACATGGATGTGCACACATGCGGTGTCTGGATGAAACGTTAGGGTCATTGGTGGTGTAGTAAGAGTCATGTGACCTGTGGGAACCACCCCTTTATGTTAAGGGCTTATAAGATGCAGTAGTACCAGTGGTAAACATTTTTGTAAACATACGTGTTAAACCCTTTCTTGATGACCATAGCATGCTTAAGACATAAATGTATTGAGGTTTAAATCTTTCACTTTCTGAAAACAAGCACTTTTCATTCCTGCTATCATTTAGTAAGCAGCACTGATTTTGTGACTATTTCACTGTTGTAACATTTTGAATAGTTTAACTAATTGTTGTGTACTCTCCCTTGATTACAGCTGGGTATCACTTGTCAGCAAAAACTATGAAATTGAGAGAGCAATTGTGCAGCTAGAAAATGAGCTCTATCAAATGAAACAACAACATGGAGAAGAGAACAAAGAAAACA
Source organism: Protopterus annectens (assembly GCF_019279795.1). Lineage (NCBI taxonomy): Eukaryota > Metazoa > Chordata > Ceratodontiformes > Protopteridae > Protopterus > Protopterus annectens. Next base: position 222,024,851 of record NC_056739.1, read on the forward strand.
TTCGACAAAACTTCTGAATGTGCTTGTTTCTGCTTACCTTGTACTTTTTAACGCTTATATTATAATTTTCATTAGTATCTGCAGTTATCTGATAAATGTGGTAAGGTATCATACTTGCTAAAATACTTTGTGCTGTAGTTTTCCCACAAGATTTTCTGAAACAGATTTATCCACTCTCATCAGCTAAGTAAACTACTGAGAGGCCCATTATTTATTTTTCATTATATAAAGTAGAGTTTCAAGTTTATGAAATCATTAGTCTCGCTTACAAGAAATGCAGTGGTATTTTGTTACAGGAATTCCATTGTATTTTGTAATTTCTAGAGCATTTGCATTTCTACTTGTTGTAAAGAAATAAAATACTGGTGAAACAAACCAGTTTAGATTGTACTTGAAAGTCATTCTTAACTGGCAGTTCTTGGAATAATACGTTAACAGTGCTAAAAGTGCAGCGTCTCCCAAGTTATGTATAAACATTGCTGCTGAAGTTATGAAATGTGCTGTTGACTTATTGTGAAATGTTGCTGTATCTTTGGATATATTTTTGACTAATTTCTTGCATAGTATCCCAAGGGGTAATATAGTCATAACACTTAGATCCAATGTTGTCCTTTTTCATTCGATTCAGAGATGGGTCTCATATCTGACTCAAATCCAGTCTCAGCATTTTTAAACATGTGAAACCAGGGCTCTGACTGCACCTCTACCCATAATCCCTGTCTGTCCCCTTCCTGAATACCTCAGATCTTGTTAGCTGCCTTAACGAACAGTAGTGAGATTCCAGGGCCTCTGATCTCCTGTCATTATTTGAAGAGAAGTAATATAGATTTATTCTTTGTTTTGTATTTACTAAGCTTAGGTGGCTATTTCCATACCCAATGGTTTTTCCTGTTGGTTATATAGTATTTTTTAGCACTTAAGCCGTTCTGGCTGAGTTTTTCAATTTCTTCAAATGTCTGTGTCTTTCGGTTTTTCCTGGTTAGGGGTCGCCACAGCGGAACTCCGGTCCGCTAATAAAATAAGTAAATAAAAACGTTTATCATACTATCTCTGTCTATAGTGTTATCCTTTATTAGAGTAATGTGATATAGTTGTGTTTTTCCTTTATTTCTGTCAGTATGTTTGATAAGTTTTAAAAAAATGCTCCAAGTATGGTCACCACATTCCTCCACAGCATGTCCATACCCTGTGTGTCTATATTGTCTGCAGGTGGCCCACTTGGACACTAACTGTGAGGCATATTCTTCTTTGGGACTAAAGCCTTACAAAGTCGTAAGGACAAACTTATTTTAAAAGGTTTGCTTCCACCTCATCAGGGATCCTCCCTCTACAGTGCTTGAGAGTACCCATGCCAAGAACAAAGAGCAAACATTTTAAAGTAGCAGGACTCCCAAGAAGTCTCGCAAATGGATGTTCATCGTGCATACAGCTGCAGTCATCACACTTGGGTTATCCTGCCGTCAGGCGGGTCCTCGGTCGGCCTAATTCCAAAGTCTAGGTCTGGCGTCGGTTGTTGTCGCTTCTTCCCTGACGTCAGTGCGGCAGGGGTATAAAAGAGGCAGCTGACGCCATTTTCTTCAATCTTTCTTGCCGCGCGGTGCCCGAAGCAGAAGCAGTTTGCAAGTGCCGGTCGGCCAGCACCTGAGATTTACGAACAGTATTTCAGCCGAAGTCTTCTTTAAAGCTAAGTACCCCGTTGGGGAAACTTTTCTTGCCTCAGACCGATGTCAGACAAAGTTAATAATTGCATTTCTTGTGGGAAGCAAATACCGCATAAGGATTTCCACTCTTACTGTATACCTTGCTTAAGGCCTGACCATGACGTCTCGGCCTGCCGTTTTTGTGCTAGGTTTAACAAGCGCACTATTAAGTGCCGGGCGGAGTTCGCCCTTCATTATTTTGGCAAAAAAATTAATTATATCATGTCGTCGGATACTCCGACGCCAGTTTTAGTCAAAAAATGCAAGGATAAGGACAGACATCCGAGGCCTGCACCGAGTAATGAGATCACGCTTAGGCCGACTACCGGTTCTCAGCGAGGTGCCTACGCAGCCCCTGACTACCGATGAAACTATTTTACCGGCGACTTCAGTACCCGAGGCAGCAGATTCCTCTGTCTCCATTCCCACTGCATATACCGACGCCACTCTTGGCGGGGAAACCGAAAATTTAGCGAGGCCTGCCATTGCTGAAGGCATTTTCAGGCCTTCCACCTCCTCTATTAAATCATTCACTAAATCTAAAGCTGCAATAAAAATTAAAAAACAGGGTCCTCAGACCTCCTCTCAAGGTCCCCATGCCTAAAAAACAGATGCTTAAAATGGCTGAGGATTTGATTACTCTCATCAGGGGTTCTCAACCCCCCTCAGACAAAAGACCCAGGATGGAGGAAGACTACCCTTCCTCAGACCAGGCTTCTATTACCTCAGACCATTCTGAGGACCAGGATTAAGCCTATTCCCCACTTGGAAGACTCTGATGCTGAGGAGTCTATTCCCTCGGTCTCCCCCCCTGAGGACTACTCTTTTGGGGAAACCCTACATACATTAAGAGAGCACTTCCACTGGGAAGGCCAAGATTACTCAGATTCCAAGAAAAGGCTCAGGGAATTTCTACTGCTTCCCCAGCATAGGCCCCTGGCTATTCCTCCTGTCTTAGATATTTTGGATGATGTGTACGCAGAAGCCAGTCTTAATCCAGACTCTTTACCTCCAGCCCCTGTTAAACCAGACAGATATTACCGGGTTCCTGATTCTCACCAGTTCCTTTATAAAAGCCATACTGCTGACCCAGAAACAATTTCACAGGATCCCAAGGGGGTTAAGGCCTCTAGTGCTAAAAACCCTTTACCTTCAGAGAGAGATTCCAGAGCATTAGAAAGGTGGGGGCAAAAGGTGTATACATCAGCCACTTTAACCATGAGGGCATTAAATTGTCAATTTCATATGTTAAAGTACAACAGTTCTTGCTAGCTCAGCTAAAAAGTAAAATGACACAAACAGAACAACCAGATTTGAAAGAGTTGCAGGATTTGTTGCATGGAGCAGAACAAGTGGGGAAACATACCTTGCAGTGTGGTTTTGATGCTTTAGAGGCCTCTTGTAGAGCTGCTGTCACTGGCTGTGTCATACGTAGACACGCTTGGCTCAAAGAGCAAACCTTACCAGATCATGTCAAAGCAAAGTTATTAGATGCACCACCACAAAAAGATGTATTGTTTGGTGTTAAAGCTGAGGAGGTACTAAAGAAAATGGAGGAAAAAGCAAAATCTATACAAACAGTTAAAGATTTCTTGCAGGTGCAGCCTCCACGCTTCAGCAGAAACTGGCCTTCAAAAAATTGGTCCTTTCCAACCATGGACAGACCCCAAAGGGGTAGATACAGACGCCCAAGGGGTAGAGGACAACCTCAGGGATCTTACAGAGCTAGACAGTGGCAAGCACCAGCCCCAAGAGGTGGAGAAGTTAGACCACAGTCTTTTAGAAAACAGATGCAATGACTTTCCCCTATGCCTGCCAAACAAAGCTATAATGGCAGCACCTTTGGGAGGAAAACTGACCTTATTTTCAAAAAAACTGGCACATTGTTACAAAGGACAAATGGATTCTGGATATTATAGACAGAGGCTACAGGTTCCACTTTCACACCCTTCCGAAAATGAGAGGCATGCCAAACCTGCCACAAAATCAATGGGCAGAGGCACAAAGACAAATTTCCGCTCTCATGGATATGAAAGCAATTCAAGAGGTACCTGCAAAAGAACAAGGTCAAGGTTTTTATTCAAGACTATTTCTGGTACCAAGGAAGGACAAAGATTGGAGACCCATCTTAGACCTATCTATTCTAAACACATATCTAGAGGTACCAAAATTCAAGATGCTCACATTACAGCAGCTTCTTCCCATGCTGGGTAAGGAGTCTTGGCTGGTAACGTTGGACCTCAAGGAGGCATACCTGCATGTCCCTATCAGACAAGATTGCAGAAGATACCTCAGATTTCTTGCAGGTTCAACCCATTACCGATTCTCTGCATTGACCTTTGGCTTATCTACTGCGCCCAGAGTGTTTACGAAATGCCTGGCATCAGTAATTGCCTTCTGCAGACAACGAGGAATACAAATCTACCCATATCTGGACGACTGCCTGATCCAAGCGGACAGCAAGGACATTCTACTGCAGCATCTGGTGTTTGTAATAAAACTGTTAAACTGCCTGGGGTACACAGTGAACAAAAAGAAATCAAAACTAATACCTTCTCAACAGATAATTTTCCTGGGTGCCAGCTTAAATACAACGACCCAGATGGCCTACCTCACGCCAGACAAACAAGGGCAACTGTCTCAATACTTCAACCAAATGGCAACTTTAACCAGGCTAACTGCAAGGAAAATCCTGCAGGCTCTGGGGTTCATGGCATCTTGCATCCTACTAATACCATTTGCAAAGCTGCATATGAGGAAACTACAATGGTACCTAAAAAACGTATGGTCTCAACACAGCCACAGCTTGGAAACAATTATACCACTCATTCCATGCCTTCAAAAGGAATTTTTGTGGTGGGCTCAAGCATGCCAAAGAAACTCAGGTCTCCCTTTCTGTATTCCACAAGCAACTCAAATCATCACAACAGACGCCTCAGACTATGCCTGGGGAGCACACATGGCAGATCAGTGCATTCAGGGAAAATGGTCTCAAAAAGAAATGCACCTACACATCAACCAAAAGGCGATGCTAGCCGTGCAAAATGCTCTTACAATCTTCAAAGACCTGCTGCATCCAGGCCAGCTATTAATAAGGACAGACAACGCCACAGTCATGTGGTACATAAACAAATGGGGAGGACGCATTCATACCCCCTGTGCAGGCAAGCTATGACCCTGTGGAACACAGCACTGGATCTACAAGTTCAACTACAGGCACAATTCCTGCCAGGAAAGGAAAACACACTGGCAGACAACTTGAGCAGAAATATGACAGACCCACACAAATGGAAGTTGCATCCTCAAGTCTTCTCAAAGATAACTCAGGCATGGGGACAGCCAGACATAGACCTATTTGCTACCCACAGAAATTACCAGTTGAAGAAATTCTGCTCAAGGGCCTATCTTTCACAGGCCTGGAAAGTGGACGCACTCTCTTTCAACTGGACAACATTGACAGTCTATGCCTTCCCGCCTCTACCTCTACTGACCAAAGTCCTATTAAAAACCAGAGCAGAGAGGCCACAAATGATTCTCATTGCTCCAGACTGGCCACAACAGCACTGGTATCCTCTCCTAAAGAGCATGTCACACTCACCACCATGGATCCTACCTCAAGTTCCTCTTCTGTTGTCCCAGCACAACTACAAGACCTTTCACAGCCAGCTCAGAACTCTAAATCTAGCTGCATGGAGAATACCTTAATTTGCCAACAGACTCTCCTCTCCAAGGAGGTACAGGATGTTATCTTGGAGGCCAGGAGACCCTCTACTAGAAAAACCTACTCCGCCAAATGGAAACGATTTTGTTCATGGAATCAAGCAAAGGGCCAGAATCCTTGGGTAATAAATATACCTCAGATTTTACAATACCTAGCTGAGATGTTAAACAGTGGCCTTTCCTTCTCTTCCATCAAGATCCACGCTTCAGCAATTTCAGCACAATACAATACGGATCCTCCTTTATTCTCACATCCTCTATTAAGGCAGTTCCTCAGAGGGGCAAAAAATATAAAACCCCCACGGAGACCACCAGCTCCAGCTTGGGACCTCAACTTCGTATTGGAGAAACTGACACTGCCTCCTTTTGAGACGGCTTCTTCAGCAGAGCTACAATACTTGTCATGGAAAACAGCCTTCCTTCTGGCTATTACCTCAGCACACAGAGTTTCGGAGCTACAGGCCCTCATGGCTGTGCAACCCTTCCTCATTTTCCATCAGGACAGGGTTTCCTTACGAACTAACCCTACCTTCATGCCAAAGGTAGTATCCAATGTGGCTTTGAATCAGACTATTCATTTACCTACCTTTTATCCAAATCCACAGAACAAAGGAGAGAGGCTACTACACTCCTTGGACATTCACAGGCAACTTCGTTATTACTTGGACAGAACAAAGTCATTCAGGAAATCTGAGCAGCTCTTTGTGTCCTATGCTACAGGTGTTCAAGGAAAGGCTATTTCCAAACAGACTATTTCAAAATGGATAGCCCACTGCATACGCTTCTGTTATTCATTTCATGGAAAATCAGTGCCTGTATACATCAGATCCCACTCCACCAGGGCTACAGCTACCTCAGCAGCTTTCCTCAGGGGGGGTCCCTACCAAGGACATTTTGGAAGCAGCTACTTGGAGTTCAGTGCACACTTTCACCAAGCACTACCACCTTCCACTATACTCAAAATCTAGAGCGAGCTTTGCCACAACAGTCTTGCAGGGCATTCTAACCCCTCCAAATTCCGCTTAGTACCAGCCACCCTTACCTAGCTTTGGGATTCTACCCAAGTGTGATGACTGCAGCTGTATGCACGATGAACATAGTACAGTTTTGTACCTACCATAAATGTAGATGTTTGAGTGCACATACAGCTGCAGTCCAGATTACCCTCCCTCCATCCCCACTTAGGACAGGGCTTATGACAAACACCTTTACCATACAACCTATTTGGGGTATTCCTTTATGGTGTATTTGCTTGCAACTACTGTTTTGATTTATCTACTTATGTATGTTTTGCCTTCCTTTCTGGGGGCACCTAACATCTGGTGCAAGAAAACTGAAGAAAATGGTGTCGGCTGCCTCTTTTATACCCATGCCGCACTGATGTCAGGGAAGAAGCGACGACAACCGACGCCGGACCTAGACTTTAGAATTCGGCTGACCGAGGACCCGCCTGACCTCAGGATAACCCAAGTCTGATGACTGCAGCTGTATGCGCACTCGAACATCTACATTTATGGTAGGTACAAAACTGTACTTTCCCTGTCCTGACAAGTTCTCCCGGGTCCAGCACCAAAAATCTCAACGCTATTGGTTCTGGAGACAAGTCAGATCCAATCACCTTCACCAATGTCACTTTTTGCTCCAGACCCTATCAGTCCAAGTCTACATTCCTCAGTCTTACAGAGAGGACCATCGGGAGCATCCTCTGTAGCATCTTCAGTGAAATCCACTCATTCTTTGTTGAGCCTTGCCAAGGCTGATGTTGATCAGATAATGTGGAGAGTTCTTCATCAGCAGATTCAGTTAGAGGTAATACTCGTGTTATCCCCACAGGTCAACCTGAGAAAAAGTCCTTGAATCCCTCCTCTCAAAAGGCCTGCTTTCATCCTTCAGATCAGCAGTCCCTGGATCCAAACAGTCCTGGAGCTTCTCTTTGGTGATGACGGACTTAATCTCCAACTTTACCACACTCCCTTTCGACTCCAATTTTGTTGGATCTGGAAGAGAATTGGAACATTTCAGATGACAGATTGGCATTGAAACTTTTGGATCTGTCTCTGCCTCTAGGGACTTCAGCTTTTAATAGTTTGGCTCTGATGTCCGTTTCGGATTTCACCTTTGGCAGTGTCAGTGGAATTGTCAGCTTCATTCAAGACAGTAGAGAGGGTTCTCACTACCAGAGTTTGGATGCCTGCATGTTTGAATCCACCCAGACCCCTTTCTTATTCTGAGTCAACCTTCACCCCTCTGCATCAACAAGGACAGTTTGCTTTCAAGAGTCTTGAAATGCCCACTCTGAGCTCTTTCTGATTTTGATCTCATGTCTGAGACTCCATAACTTTTGATTAGCAGAAAACAGACTTGCAAAAGAAAGCATATCGATTAATCACCTGAGTCTTTCACACCAATTTAGATGTAAGGGAGGGTTCCCCCTAGATTCCAATTTGAAGACATTAGTTTTGGCGAAATCCTGGAATTGATGAAGCAGGAGGAGGGTTTATGCACTTATACACCTTCCTCAGAAGAATCTATGTTCATGGAGGCATTTGGAGATGGCTCCTCTACCGTTTATGTGGTCCTTCCTTCTAATGCCCTCATTGATTTGGTTGCTTAGAGAGCATGGAAGGAACCTGATGCAGCAGAGCCCATACCAAAGAAGCTGACAGGATCTTAACAGCGCCTAAAAATTGGACACACTGGAGTAAAGGTCCCCTGGTAGATGCTATGGTTATAGCAGCAGCCACAAGAAAGGGATTCTCTAAAGAGAGCAGGTCTGTTCATCCACCTAATAAGGAATCTAGGGTACTGGACAGATCTGGAAAATGGACTTGTGCGCCAGTGACTTTTTCCATTAGAACAATGAACTTCTTGGCCCATGTCACACGCTTCTGTAGAGGATTGACCCAAGGAGCTTACCAGTTCTGTCTTGGGTAATTTGTCAGCAGTTGTCCAGAAAAATGTGGAATCCCAGCTGTCTACCTTCAGTTCTATTTCCAGCATCTTCATGCATCTGCTTTCAAGTGTAGATGATGGAGCAGCCAGAGCAGCAGGCATCGACATGCCCACACCTGGATGCGTTTGTGTGATATTTGCAGAAGGCTTCAAGACGTCCTTCCTTTGATGCTTCCTTTGATGGTTCCACTGTGTTTTGATAAAAGGTTAAGGACACTAACCAGGAGCAAGAACAATGTTAAGACTCTGTCTGCAGTGGGAATCTACTTCTCAACGCCCCAAAGGACCTCTTCTATGTATCCGCAAGGATGTAAGATGATGTGGTGGAAAAAATCTCAAGTTTTAACCACAACCTTTCCTTAGATGCCAGCTCCCCCCAAGGTGGTGGGGGAGATCTCATTGAGCATCGCACTAGGGGTAGAGGCAGTCCACAGAACAAGGATTTAATGTGCCATTTTCCAAGAAATCCTTCCAGCACCCCTGAAGGGTTGCCTGACTGCTGCAGTCTGGAGACAGGCAGCGGGTGCTTATTCCTGCACCTTCTAACTTGGCAGGCCATCACTTCAGATGCATGGATGCTGTGAGTAATTACCAGATGCTGTACAATTCTGTTTCTGTATTCTCCCACACCAAGAAAAATTTTTCCCCTAGTGCCACCACAACAGAAGTTAGAAAGCTGTTGGACAAAAGAGCTCTCCAGCAGGTCCTACAAGTCCAGACAGGCTCTGGAGTCTACACCAAGCTCTTTGTAGTTCCAGAAATAATGGGATTTAAGGCCAGTTCTGGACCTCAGTGATTTTGTGAAATAGACAAAGTTCTGGATGGTCATGGTTCCGTCCATTTTATCTTTTCTCAGGAAGGATTATTCGATGTATTCTGTATATTTCCAGGATGCTTATTGCATAAAGATAAACACATAGTCCAGGAGATTTCTTTGTTTCAGGCTGGAGACAATCATTTTAATTTCAGAGCTCTGCCCTTCTGTCACACCACAGTCCCCCAGGGGATTCACCAAATGCATGGCAGTAGTAACAGTCTGTTTCAGGCTACAAGGATTCTAAGTCTTTCTGAACCTGGATGATTGTCTCCTCATTGCTCTGACCAAGAATCTACTCATCCAGAGGAGGGACTGTTTACTCCAGTTGTTTCACAAATTGGATATCATAGACATTGTTCAGAAAAGTAAACGGAATCCTACTCGTTCACTGGAGTTTCTAGGACATTTATCAGTAGCTGCCTCACCACACTCCCAGATCCTTTCTCTTCAAAGAGTCACGTGGAAGGTATTACAATTCTCTTCTCCAGCAAGATTAATTTTAAGGTTTCTGAGCTGTATGGACTCCTCAGTCAGTCTGGTTCCCTTCTCTTGTTTTCACATGAGAATTCTTCACTGGACTCTTGCTGTTCAATGGTCACTGCTACATCATCCTTTGAGTACGCCCATCAGGATAACCCCAGTCTGCAGAAGTCATGTCAGGTGGTGGCTTTAGGCCTCAGGGTTGCATGAAGGCTGTCTATTCTGTCACCCCTCCCTTCTACAGCTGTGGTCATCACAGACACTTCCCTTTTAGGGTGGGTGGGCATTATGAGGGGAGACTGTTTGGAGGTACATGGACTCAGAGGCCAACCTACACATCAGTGTTCTGAAAATGAGAGCAGTTGTATTAGCAGTACAGACATTTCAAGACTCTTTGTACAAAGATGTGATATGCATTCAGATTGAAAATATGTCAGTAGTTTGGTACATCAGCAAACAAGGGGGAACAAGACCACATACCCCTGTGTTGAGGAGCCATGAGGGTATGGCAGTGGGCGATGTCATCCTGTCATTTTCTTGCAGCAAGCACATCTGGGACTTCCATTGTGCTAGTCAATGAACTTAGGAAAAACATTTTTCTGCCTCATGAGTGGTCCCTCAGCCAATCAGTGGTGAAAGAAATCTTCCATCGCTGGGGCCAACCTTGCTGGAACTTGATTGCATCTCTATAAGTGCAACAGTTACTTTACCCTCATCCCACTTCAGAGTCAGACACTGAGGGGCTGTCAGGACTAAAGTTGGCTCGGTCTTTTATATGCCTTTTCCCATTCCCCTTAATCACAAAGTTCATTCAAAATGCCAGGTTGCAAGGTAAAAGTAATCCTCATTGCTCCTTATTGGCTCTGACAGGTTTGGTTCCTGTTTCTATGGCCTCATCTTTTATGTCCTTCCTGTACATGGATTTTCACTGCACAGACCTCCTGTCTCACCCATCCGGGTACCCCCTCCCAGATATATACACCCTGAATCTAACTGGTTACTCCAATTTTAACGATGGCCAGAGATGCCAAGTTTTCAGAAGAAGTAGTTCACATTCTAACAGCTTCTCAAAAATCTAGCATCAGTAAGGTTTTAGCTTATGGGAAAAGATGTTCATTCTGGGCTATAGAAGAGAGATCTGATCCTTTTTCTGCTCGTCTTCCTTCAATTCTGGATTTCTTGTCAATCATTTCATAAAGGTTACAGTTTCTCCACCATAAAAGTTTGATTAGCCGCGATTTCAGATTATCACCTTGACTAGAATTAGATACCCATAGCATCTTTGAAAATTTCTGAAGTATTCCTCACGGGAACCTGTCTTCTCAAACCTCCTATCAGAGATCCTTTTCCACCTTGGGACATAACATTAATGTTAAGCCCTTACACAATCCCCTGTTAAACTAGCATTTTCAACAGATCTTGATTACTTGACACGGAAAACCAGCTTTTTAGTAGCAGTCACTTCAGCCAAAGGAATCTGAAAATTACAGGCTATTAGTTGCAAAACCGTCTTATCTAATGTTTCATAAGAATGGAGTCTTTTTAAAACCGAATCCTTCCTTTATTCTTAAGGTGGCATCCAAATCTAACATCAATCAATCCATACGTTTTCCAGTTTTAGCATTCTCAAATGAAAATACACATTACATTTACTTGATGTTCATAGACAACTTAGATTTTACCTCTACAGTACAAAGGATTTCAGAAAATCAGGTCAGTTATTTGTTGCCTTTTCCAAAGTCAAGTTAGGTACAGTATGTCCAAGTCACACTTTCTAGGTGGCTGTCAAACTACATTTTATTTGTTCATGCCAAACTGGGTATACCATTATCTACAATGCAACAGCTCATTCAACAAGGTCAGTGGCAACTTCCACAGTTTTTCAACAAAATCGGCCCAGTGATGAAATCTGTGCTGCCACAGCATGGTCAGCTGTTTACATTTTTGTGTTTCTTTACAAACTGGATGTTTAATCCGGGGCACGCTCCTCCTTTGGCTCCACTGTGCTTAGGAGTATCCATCCCTGGTACATCCCAGGAAATTGGTAGCTAGGAATCTGTCCCATCTGTTGAATCAAACGAAAGAAGACATCGGATACAAAAGTTATGTCCTCACTGTAACAATAGATCACTGTTGTCCAATTTTTGTCTGGTTCAGCGTCCCTTTCCAATTGTCACCTATGGTACCTCAAAGAATGGGTGATACTCTGAGTTTTGCTAACCTCAGTCTCCACTGGTTGTGTCCTCATATGTACACCTAGGTTTTTAGTATGAGTTTTTCATAGTACAACATGTAGTTATTGGGTAAACTTGATCTGTGGTATTCCTGGAGGGGGAAGAGAAGGATTATGGGTAGGGGAAGAATAAGAGCCCTGGATCCGTGCATTTAGAAGTGCTAAGAAGAGTAGAGCCGAGTCAGATCAGAGACCATGTGTTGAACCAAACAAAAGTATGATAATATGACTCAATTGTTGTGGTGAGTTCATAATTTTCTTTTTATTGTTTGAGTGCCCATCTATGTTCTCTCTTGATTTGCAGTTTATACAGTGTATTCCTTAGTTCTTATCTAGGTGTGTGAAGGCATTTGCTGTTAGCACTTTGTAGTAAAGTTTCTACTCTCCAAATCCTTAACTGTATATCCTAAGCATATGTAGTATGCATTTCTGTCTGTGGGTAGTCCACTTCTCTGAGAGTGCCATTAGTACTATGGATCTTGCCCCAGACTGCCTGCGTAAAACATCCTCTACGTGATGGCGAACCTTCTGGGTTTAGTATGTCAAAAATTTGGAAAATGGCTAACGGGACTCTGTTGTTGTTACCCCCCCCCTCCCCCAAACAAAAATAAAAAATAAATAAATAAAGTAAGTAAATAAATAAGTAAAACAGCATAGCTCTCAATACATCAGAGATAAATCTCAACAGAATCAGGGACAAATCTAGAAATGAGACATGGACAGTTTTAAACTACAATGGCAAACACTTAGTAATGCAGACTACTTGCCCTTTGCAGAAGAGTAACCACAAAGAGAAAACAATGTCAGCACTGCCCTTTACACTCTCTGTTGAGAAAATCTACCGAAATAGTCTTTGAGGTTAATAAGTTCCTTTCCTCTGCAGCAGTGTTGTTGAACTGGCTCCTGGCACAAAATAATTCAATGCATGTCACATGAGCAATGAATGGAAAAGCATAGTCTTTGGTAACTCTGGTGTTGTTGATCACTGTCATGTCAGCCAAAACGCTGTGGTGTGTCACCTTTGACATGCATGTCATAGGTTCGCCATCACTGCTCTAGGTCTTGAGTTATGGGAGCCAACAAGGCCATTTTACTAGTAAGATTCAGTTGTTTTATACCCTTAAGGTACTCTGAAACATCAATTACATACCGGTGCCACACTGTCTGTGACTGACAGTTGTTGATAATTGCAAAATATCTCTGTTATCATAAAAGGTGTCTAGGCAGTGGTAGCAGTTTTAAATGAGGACAGCAAGTCAAGTTTTGGCTTAATCATATAAGCCCATCTCGATGTATAATCATGACCACAAACTGTCAATAAATAAAGATCATCAAGATATATTCCAAGATTGAAAATTATTACCATGGATTTGTTGGGAGAAGACAGACGTGTGACAATAATGAGGATTGTGAGGCAGCATCACAGTTAGAGAGAAGATGATTGAGTCTTGATGTTGAATGGGGCTTTGTAAGGGTGGAGTGGTTTTAATTAATACAGGTGCTCTTAGTCTTTGTTTTTTTTCAGAGAATTGGTTGCTCTGATCGTGGATTTATACTTGACTTATTTTGCTAGAATTAAAAGTTTGTGTAGGCCTTTTTTTTAATTAATAATGTTGTCAAGGGGACCAAGGCACAGGTGTTCTCCTGTCCTCTGTTGTGTTTTCCTGCCCTTAATCGTGTTTGTGTTATATTTAGAGCCCTTAGCAGCTTTGGTGAGGCATATAAACATCCATATACAAGATTATGTGATAGTACAGCAAAGCATAAAGGTTTTGTCATGTGCAGGTGATGCGTTGATGCACCTGATGAATCCATAAGTGTATATAACAATATGTGGATAAATGTGGTGTTTTTCAGGTTATACAATAAATAGAAAAGCACAAGAGTTTTAACTGTAAGCTTTAGCCCGTCTCAGTCTCTGAAAACAAAATATTTGTGCCTTGCAAAGTAAATCAGAGGTCTAGGAATTTGGTAGGGAATGGGTTGGATGATTTATCTACCAAAACTTATGAAGAAGTGAATAAAGGATTAAAGGTCAATTTGTATAGATTGAAAATTAGTATATTAGAATTGGACACGGAGTTCTGACCTTGCATTTTTTTTTTTTCCACCTGTATGCTATTGTCAAGAGTTTGCAGCAGAAATCCCAGTTAATATTTGAGTGCAATTATAAGTATGATTAAAGATGTTACGTATACTGAATGCAAGGCTCACGTGTCTTTCAGTAATTTAATACCTTCAAAAGATGAGGGAGCTTTAAATGTTTCTCTTGCGTGTCTGTGTTACCAAGCAGTGTAGTTAAAATTGATGCTTCGTTTTTTCTTGAATGAGACTAAGTGGAAAAGAGTCATGGGTTTCACTACTGGCAATATAGGTAGGACTGACAGGATGTTCATCATGCATACAGCTGCAGTAATAACATATGGGTTCTCTGCCGTCAGGCGGTCCCTCGGTCGGCCGAATTCCAAAGTCTAGGTCCGGCGTCGGTTGTTGTCGCTTCCTTTCCTGACGTCAGAGAGGCAGGAGTATATAAGACACAGCCGACGCCATTTTCTTCAGTCTTTTTGCCGCGGGTGCCGAAGCAAAGCAGTTCGCAGGTGCCGGTCGGCCAGCTCCTGAATTCTGAAAATTTGGAAACCGAGTCTTCATTAAAGCTAAGTACCCCGTTGGGGAAACTTTTCTTGCCTCAGACCGATGTCAGAAAAAGTTAACAATTGTATTTCTTGTGGGAAGCAAATACCGCATAAGGATTTCCATTCCCTCTGCATACCTTGTGTAGGCCCAGACCACGGCTGTGCTACTTTCAATAAGCGACTATCAAGCGTCGGAGTTTGCCCAACATTTATTTGGTAAAGCATTTGATTATAAAATGTCGCCGGATTCCGACTACCGTTTTGTCCAAAAACGCAAGGACAAGGACCGACACGCCGAGGTCCGGTCTCCACCGACCACGCCAAAACCGGCTACGTGGTCGGTTCTCAACGATGCCTATGCAGTCCCTGACTACCGGCGACACTTCTTTGGCGGGTCTTCTGTACCGACCGCAGGTACCTCGGCCCATACCCAGACTACAACTACCAAAGCCACTGTGAGCGTTGAGTCTCCTAATGTGGACGGGTCCACTTCCACCCATGGTGTCTTTAGACCCTCATCTTCCTTTTCCATTAAGGCCTTTACTAAGTCCAAATCAGCCAGGCATCCCAAGAGGCCTGTTGCACAGGGCCCATCCACAAGCCCCATGCCTAAAAAACAGATGCTTAAAATGGCTGAGGATTTAATTACTCTTATCAGGGTTTCCCAACCCCCTCCTGACAAGAGGCCCAGAGTGGAGGAAGATACTCCCTCTTCTGATTAGGGCTCCATTTTTTCAGAACACTCTGATGTAGAGGAACACTCTTACTCCCCTTTTGAAGATTCGGATGCAGAGCAATCCATTCCTTCTGTATTTCCTCCTGAGGATTATTCTTTTGGGGAAACCTTGCACACTTTGAGGGAACACTTCCATTGGGAAGGCCAATACTTTTCTGATTCCAAGAAAAGACTGAGGGAATTTCTTTTGTTACCTCAACACAGACCTCTGGCGATACCTCCTGTCTTGGATATACTTGATGATGTTTATTCGGAGGCTTGCCTTAACCCGGATTCCCTGCCTCCTGCCCCAGTCAAGCCTGATAGATACTACAGAGTTCCTAACTCTCACCAATTTCTTTTCAAAAGCCATAATGCTGACCCTGAAACCATTTCTCAAGGCCCCAAGGGAATGAAGGCCTCTACTGCTAAGAATCCACTACCTTCCGAAAGAGAGTCAATATCCTTAGAAAGGTGGGGAAAAAAGGTATATACCTCGGCCACCCTAGCCATGAGGGCCTTAAATTGTCAGTTTCATATGCTTAAATATCAGCAGTTTCAGTTATCACAATTAAGAAATAAAATGTCTCAACCTGAACAACCAGATTTGAAGGAGTTGCAGGATATGATGCATAGTGCAGAACAAGTGGGTGAACACACCTTACAATGTGGTTATGATGCCCTAGAGGCCTCAAGTAGAGCTGCTGTTACAGGATCAGTCATTCGTAGGCATGCATGGCTTAGGGAACAAATCTTGCCTGATCATGTGAAAGCTAAATTACTAGATGCTCCTTTACAAAAGGATGTGCTATTTGGTACTAATGCTGAGGAGATACTACAGAAAATGGAAGAAAAAGCCAAATCTATGCAAACTGTCAAAGCTTTTCTACAGGTTCAACCACCACGTTTTAGCAGAAATTGGCCTTCTAAAAACTGGTCCTTTCCAGCCACGGACAGGCCCGAAAGAGGTAGATATAGGCGCACAAGGGGCAGAGGTCAATCACAAGGATCATATAGAGGCAGGCAATGGCAAACTCCGGCACCAAGAGGTGGCAAAAACATTGCACAGCAATACAGGAAAGAAACCCAATGACTTCCTCCTTGCCATGCCAAGCAAGTCTCAGATGGCAGCACCCTTGGGAGGAAAGCTGGCATTATTTACAAGAAATTGGCGTATGGTCACAACAGACAAATGGATGCTGGACGTTATAAACAGAGGCTACAGATTTCATTTTCACACTCTCCCAAAAATGAGAGGCATGCCAAACCTGCCAAACAATCAAAGGGCAGAGGCACAACTACAAATTTCAAAGCTCATAGACATGAAAGCTATTCAAGAGGTACCTACTCACGAACAAGGTCAAGGTTTTTATTCCAGGCTATTTCTGGTACCAAGGAAAGGAACCGACTGGAGACCCATTTTGGACTTATCCATCCTAAACACATTCTTACTCGCACCAAAATTCAAGATGCTCACATTACAGCAGCTTCTTCCCATGCTGGGCAAGGGGTTTTGGCTGGTAACATTGGACCTCAAGGAGGCATACCTGCATGTCCCAATCAGACAAAGCTGCAGAAGATACCTCAGATTTCTTGCAGGTTCAATCCACTATCAATTCTCTGCATTGCCCTTTGGCTTATCTACTGCGCCCAGAGTATTCATGAAATGCCTGGCATCAGTAATTGCCTACTGCAGACTTCAAGGGATACAAATTTACCCTTATCTGGATGACTGCCTGATCCAAGCGGACAGCAAGCGCATACTTCTGGAACATCTGGCTTATGCAACACGGTTACTGAATGCTCTGGGATACACAATCAACAAAGAGAAATCCAGGCTAACAGCAGCTCAGAAAACAACTTTCCTGGGTGCCAACTTGGACACAAACACCCAGATGGCCTATCTTACGCCAGAAAAGCAGAGGCAACTAACTCAGTACTTCAAAATGCTAGCAAATTGTACCAGGCTTACTGCAAGGAAAATCCTGCAGGCTCTGGGCTTCATGGCATCTTGCATTCTTTTAATCCCATGTGCAAAGTTGCATATGAGGAAACTACAATGGTACCTAAAAAATGTATGGTCTCAACACAGCCACAGTTTGGAAACAATAATACCAATAATTCCATGTTTGCAAAAGGAATTTCTATGGTGGGCTCAAGCATGTCAAACAAACACAGGTCTCCCATTCTGCAAGCCTCAAGCAAATCAAGTCATCACAACAGATGCCTCAGATTATGCCTGGGGGGCGCACATGACAGACAGGTGCATTCAGGGCAAATGGTCCCAAAAGGAAAAGCACCTTCACATCAATCAAAAAGAAATGCTAGCAGTAATAAATGCAATTACAGCTTTCAAGGACCTCCTGCATCCAGGACAATTATTGATAAGAACAGACAACACCACAGTTATGTGGTACATAAACAAACAAGGAGGGACACATTCATACCCCCTGTGCAGACTAGCCATGACACTTTGGAACTTGGCTCTGGAATGGCAAATCGAACTTCAAGCACAGTACTTACCAGGCTTGGAAAACACGCTGGCAGACAATCTAAGCAGAAATATGACAGATCCACACGAATGGAAATTGCATCCTCAAGTGTTTACAAAGATAATCCAAGCGTGGGGGAGACCAGACATAGATCTCTTCGCCTCCCACAGGAATCATCAATTGGAAAAGTTCTGTTCAAGGACCTTTCATCCAAAGGCCTGGAGAGTGGACGCCCTTTCATTCAGTTGGACAGCATGGACAGTTTACGCTTTCCCACCTTTGCCTCTTCTACCCAAGGTGCTCTTGAAAGCAAGAGCAGACAGACCAAAGATGATACTGATTGCTCCAGACTGGCCAAGACAACACTGGTACCCTCTCCTGAGGAGCCTAACGCATACTCCTCCCTGGTCCCTTCCTCTAATGCCTCTTCTACTGACCCAGCACAACTACGAAACTCTTCACAGCCAGCTGAAAACACTCAATCTCGCTGCATGGAAAATTCCTTAACACCACAACAGACCCTACTCTCCAAAGAGGTGCAGGATGTCATTTTGGAGGCCAGAAGGCCATCTACTAGAAAGGCTTACTCAGCAACATGGAAACGGTTTTGCTCTTGGAATGAGAAAAAAGGCCAGGACCCTACAAAACTAAATTTGCCTCGGGTATTACAGTATCTAGCTGAGCTGCTGAACAGTGGACTTTCATTTTCCTCCATAAAAATTCATGCCTCAGCCATTTCTGCAGAATTCAACACGGATCCACCCTTATTCTCTCACCCACTCTTAAGACAGTTCCTCAGAGGGGCTAAGAATATAAGACCACCAAGGAAACAACCAGTGCCAGCCTGGGATCTTAATTATATTCTAGAAAAATTAACATTGCCTCCCTTTGAACCAGCTGCCTCAACAGAGTTGCAACATTTGTCCTGGAAAACAGCCTTCCTTCTGGCCATTACCTCAGCTCGTAGGGTTTCGGAACTACAAGCCCTCATGGCTGTGCAGCCCTTTCTCATCTTCCATCAGGACAGGGTTTCCCTTCGAACCAACCCAACATTTATGCCTAAAGTGGTATCCAGGGTAGCTTTAAATCAAGCCATACACTTGCCTACCTTTTACCCCAATCCTCAAAACAAAGGGGAAAGGCTGCTACACTCTTTAGACATCCATAGACAGCTACGTTATTATTTGGACAGAACAAAACCTTTTAGGAAATCAGAACAACTTGTTGTGTCCTATGCTGTAGGAGCTCAAGGGAAGCCAGTGACCAAACAGACAATTTCAAACTGGATAGGCCACTGCATACGGTTTTGTTACGCCTATCATGGAAAATCTGTCCCTACAGGCATCAGATCCCACTCCACCAGGGCCGCAGCTACATCTACAGCCTTCCGCAGAGGAGTTCCTACCAAAGATATTTTGGAGGCAGCCACTTGGAGTTCTGTGCATACCTTCACAAGACACTACCACCTGCCTTTATATTCCAAAACTAGAGCAGGCTTTGCTACTGCTGTGTTGCAGGGCATTCTGGCTCATCCCAGTTTTACCTAGTGCCTACCACCCTGTGCGTAGCTTTGGGATTCTACCCATATGTTATTACTGCAGCTGTATGCACGATGAACATAGTACAGATGTTATGTGATCCTATCTCGCCTACATTCTGACTGATGGGTTCGGAGCCGATCCCTCGGCTCCGACTCGGCACGCTTATGCCAAAGAGCGAAGTCTCTTATTGGCTGAGCTTACTATATCCCAGGATGCACCACCACCAGTCCCCCAGATCTCGTTTGCCGCTAACTAGCGAAGACGTGGTCTCGAGCTGGCTGAGCTGAGTAGTATTTTACTTACTTTTTTCTGTCAGAAATTTGCTGTTCCTATCATAAAAAGCTGTTTTAACGGCTACTCTGTGCTTTGTGTAGTGATTGGAGTTTTTTTTGTGAAAACTTGTAGTGTGATTGGGCGTTGGTTTCTGATTTCAGGCCTCCTCCATCTGTAGGGCCTTTCCCGGTCAGTCAACCCCTCCCAAACCTTTGGGGTTTCAGATCCCCTTAAGTTTATTGTTGTTCCGGATTGTTTAAATCGGCAGTTGTAAACTGATTTTTGTAGAGTCAGTTAGGTCAACTCAAATTAGGATAGTGTTGTTCTTGCTGTCAGAGAATTACTGCATTATTGCTCATAATGTCTCAGAATCCTAGGCCTTCAGGCTTTAAAAAATGCACCAAATGTAATTTTAAAATGTCAATTACAGACGACCACTCTCTCTGTGTTTATTGTTTGGGTGCAAAACATTTACAAGAGTCATGCAGCGTGTGTCACGCTTTTTCCTCGAGGGTCCTCCAGGAGAGGAAAAATAAACTCATTCTTAAAGGCTTAATAAAACCCTCCTTTGAAGAAGCTTTAGCATCCTCTCCTTCTCCAGCTAAAAAGAAAAAGGTGTCGGCTCCGATCCAGTCCGTCGGATCCGCCGCCAAAAGACATAGGCAGGCTTCTCCTTGGCTCCAAGGACTTCGAGCCGAGGGCGAACGGTCTGCCTCGATGCCACCAGTCTCGACTCCTCTGGCTTCGGAGCCGATGGCTGGGGCATTGAGAGGCGGGTCACCTTCGTCAGCTCTATTGGTCTCGGAGCCGACAAGGGTTGCCCGCTCAGACACTTCCTCCTCGGCGCCGAAGTCCTCCTCGGCACCGATGGAAACTAGTGTGGGTATTCCTTCGGCGCCGATAGTCATCGAGTCACCTCGGAGCCGGTCCCCTAGCCCCTTGGGGCCGTTGGAGAGGCCATCTCGAACCCGTTCAGTATCCTCTAAGTCATCGAGGATGTCGGATTCGGATATAGACAGGGTGCTCCAAAGACTGTTCCAGTCCCCAGTCTTTCAAAAATTGGTTTCGGCTCCGACCCAGTTGGCTTCGGAGCCGATAGCCCATGCCCATCCCATTGCTATTCCTCCTCCGACCGCTTCGGCTCCGTCGGAGCAGGTGCTGTTGGAGCCGGTGGGGATCTTAGGGTCGGCTCCGACCCTTACTCCAACCCGAGCCTTCGGGTCCGAGTTTGGTACACGGACTTCTTCGGCTGGACCCGGGGGTGATGTTTCGGGACCTATGCTATCGGTTCCAGCCTCCCTCTCGGTGCTTCGCTTGGGACTTCCGTGTGCTATCATGGCTCCGGGGACCGGACACTCCCAGGATTCTGGGGGTCCGGCTTTCAGAGCTATGAGGAGTGCCTTGGCCAAGTCTTTGGCCATCTCTCCGGCTTTACCGGCACCTTCCCTGGGCGTGGAGACTGGGTCTTTGGCAGTTCCCTGTCCGTGGGCAGCGGAGCCCCTGGGCCTGAGGTTACCCCATTGGGGTTCCCCTCCTCCTGAGGGTTCTTGAGTTGTCTTCAGAGGAACCCCAAGGAAGAGATCGTGCAAGAGGAAGCACGTGGACTCCCCGAGTCTATTACATCGACACTGATCTTGATGATGCGGAGGGTCCCCGAAGTCGCCCTCGGATGATGTCTCATTTGCAGACATCTTAGAGATCCTCAAACAACGAGGCGGCTGGATATCCAAACCCCTCTGCTGATGAGTCAGTGCTCCTCAAGGCCTTTGGGGCTCAGCCCTCCGCCTCCTGGGTGTCTCCGCCTTGACGAGCTCCTGGATTTAGTTTGTCGAAGGCGTGGGAACATCCAGATACCGTGGAACCAGTCCCTTCTCGTCCTAATAAATTTTTGTCTGCCCCACCCGAGAAGGAGTTCCTCACTAAAGGCGTGGCTGTAGATGCCATGGTGGTGGTATCTGCTACACAACAGGACGTGGCAGAGGCTTCAACGTCCGTCCATCCTCCTAATAAGGAGTCTAGGAGCATGGACAGGTACGGAAGCGCACCCTGACTTCAGCGGCCTTTACTTTAAGGTCTCTGAATTATTTGGCACATTTTACCAGGCTTCAGAGGGATCTGGTCAAGGAGCTGTCAGATTCCCTCTCGGGTAACCTACCTGAGCAGCTAGCCCAGTCGGTTAGCTCTCAGTTGGCTATCCTTACGTCAATTTCTAACTCGTCCATGAGGCTCATTTCATATGCGGCAAGGCGGTAAGCGGCAGGCACAGGCGTGGCTCTACGGAGACAAGCCTGGCTCCGCTTGTCAGTTCGGAGGCCTTCAAGTCTTCCTTCCGACGCTCCCTTTGATGGGTCCTCTTTGTTTGGACCTAAGGTTAAAGACACCCTTACCGCTGTGAGCAAGAGGGAAAAACTTTATCTGCCGTAGGTGCCCGTTTTCCACTCCCTTCGGCCTTATCCCAAGGCTAAAGGAGGAGGGAAGATGTGGTTCCGTAAATCACGTAAGTTTTTCCTCAACAGCAGGAAGATTCCCTTCCAGAGGCAGAGGACGGGAAATTTTTCTGGGAGACGCCGTCCCAGAGGCGGCAGAGGGCCCGCAATTCTGGAGACCATGAGTCCTTTCGTGGCTCTTCAGCCTCCCACACCTCGTGAGGGATTGCCCGGCTGTGCTGCTCGGAGCCAGTCGGGTGCCGTTGCCAAGCACCTAAAAGCCTGGGAGTCAATCACTCAGGACAGATGGGTGCGGATCATTGCCGGAGGTTACACCATCCCATTCACATGCTCACCCCACCATCCAAAAATCCCGGACCCACCACCCAGTCAAAGGGAAATTGCAGCCGCAGAAGCTTTAAAGCTGCTAGAAAAGGAGTCATCCAACCGGTCCCCACAGACCAGATCGGATCCGAAATTACTCGAGGTTCTTTTAGTGCCAAAAGACAGGGGACCTGAGACCAATTTTGGATCTCAGCAGACTAAACCAATCCGTCACGAAATCCAAATTGTCACGTTACAATCCATTCTCCCATTGTTGGAGAAGGATGTTTGGATGTGCTCCATAGACCTCAAGGACGCCTATTATCACATACCGATACATCAGGCGTCCAGGAGGTATCTGCGCTTCAGCCTGGGAGACAGTCATTTCCAATTTTGTGCACTGCCCTTTGGTCTCACCACAGCCCCCAGGGTGTTCACCAAGTGTTTGGCAGTAGTGACTGCTCACCTGAGGAGTCTTGGATTCCAAGTGTTTCCCTATCTGGACGACTGGCTCCTGACTGCCACCACCAGGCATCTACTAATGGACAACCTCAAAGCCACCATCTCCTGGGTGCTACCCTGGGAATTACATTCAATTGGTCAAAATCTGTCTTGCTGCCCTCTCAGCGCATAAGGTTCATAGGAGCAGAGATAGACTCAAAATTGATGCGTTTTCTTCCTACCGAAAGGATCCAAACTTTACAAGGCCAAGTTCAAGCCCTGATTTCAAGATCCAAAGCCCCAGCCAGGATGGTCCTACAGGTTTTAGGTTCGATGTCTGCCACGGTTCTTCTAGTTCCTCTGGCAAGATTGCACATGAGGATTCTTCAGTGGCTATTGTCAACTCAATGGTCCTTTCAGGACCTTCCCCTCAATCATCCCATCATGATCACAGAAACATGCAAACGGGACCTTCGCTGGTGGCTTCAGACATCCAATCTAAATCAAGGAAGCTCCTTTGTTATTCCCTCTCCAGTGGTTACCCTGACGACAGATGCCTCCCAGATAGGGTGGGGGGGGCATTGTCTGGGCAGGTTAGTTCAGGGCTCCTGGCTTCCAGACGAAGCTCTTCTCCACATCAATGTATTGGAGATGAGGGCTGTACTTCTATCCCTACAGGCCTTACACAAGTTTCTTCCTCAGGGCATCATCGCCATCCACACAGACAACATGTCGGTGGTCTGGTATCTAAACAAACAAGGAGGGACCAGATCTTACCCCCTTTGCAGAGAGGCCATGAGGGTGTGGGAATGGGCTGTAGCTACCAGCCGTTTCTTGGTAGCGACCCACATTCCGGGGAAATCAAATATATTGGCAGACAGATTGAGCAGAACAATTCTCTCTCCTCACGAGTGGTCCCTAAACGAAACAGTAGCAGCTCAGGTTTTCAGGAGATGGGGGACGCCGTGCTGCGACCTATTTGCAACATCACTAAACACGAAGTGCAAAAGGTTCTTCTCCTTGACTCCACATCAAGGGGAAGCAGCTATGGATGCTCTAGCACAACCGTGGCCAACAGGGCTACTTTATGCCTTTCCTCCGATTCCACTTCTCTCCAAAGTCATTCAAAAAGCTTCTCAATTGGGGTCCACAATGATACTGATTGCTCCATACTGGCCTCGTCAGGTATGGTTCCCCTACCTGAAGAAACATGCGGTGGACGATCCTTGGACTTTAGATCTAACTCCGGATTTGCTAATTCATCAGTCGGGACGACAGCATCAGTCCCTACACTCCTTGAAGTTGACAGCCTGGCTCCTCCACTTCCGACTTTAGTCAGAAGTCACACATTAGACCCGGAAGTTATTCACATTTTATCTTCAGCCCACAAACCCACCACTAAGAAATTGTACCTCAGTAAGTGGAAGAGGTTTGCTATCTGGGCTCAACTCAGGGGCTTAGACCCTATCACTGCTCCAATCCCGGAAGTTTTGAAATTCTTAACATCCCTGTTTAATCAAGGATCTTCTGTCTCTACTATTAAAGTCCAACTGGCGGCTATCTCTAAATTCCACGAATCCATGGATCCTCCGTTGATGAGCAGCAGACTATGCAAAACTTTCATTAAAGGTGCGGGCCTGTTAAGACCCCCAGTTTTTCATCCAGGCCTCCGTGGGATCTTGATTTGGTGCTTCGTGCATTAACATCTTCCCCTTTCGAACCGGCTGCTACATGTGAGTTAAAATATCTGTCTTGGAAAACTGCCTTCTTAGTTGCAATTACTTCTGCAAGAAGAGTTTCAGAGCTTCAAGCCCTATCTATTAAACCACCGTACTTGATTTTCCACAAGGATAGAGTATCACTTAGGCCTAATCCATCCTTTGTCCCAAAGGTCTGTTCTAATCTCTGTCTTCAACAATCTCTAGAGCTACCAGTTTTCTTCCCAAAATTTTCCAATGAAGCAGAATACACTCTCCATAAATTGGATGTTCACAGGCAATTGCGCTTCTATTTAGACAGGACTCAGCAATTTCGTAAGTCAGACCAGTTGTTTGTGTCCTTCTCAGACAATAAATTGGGTAAAACCATTACAAAACCTACTATCTCCAAATGGATTAGAGATTGTATAACTCAGGCTTATTCTTCTTCGAATAAGCAGCTTACAACATCTATCAAAGCTCACTCTACCAGAGCTATGGCGACTTCTATAGCTTTTCATTCCAAGCTCGCTATATCGGAGATTTGTGCTGCGGCTACTTGGTCCAATCCGCACACTTTCATTTCCCACTATAAATTGGATGTGGCATCTAAAGGGCGAGCATCATTTGGTTCCACGGTACTCAGGAGTGTTTTCCAGTGAGCCACCCAGGATTCAGGTGCTAGGGACGCTGTCCCATCAGTCAGAATGTAGGCGAGATAGGATCACATAACATCTTTTAGTTATGTACTCACCATAACTTCAGATGTTTGGGATCCATCTTTTACATTCCTAATACCCACCCTCCTTCCCCTGCCTTGGAGATCAGAAGAGATTGAGCGGTTTTGAGTTATACTGTTTTATCTTGTTTCATCTGACGATGTTATATAAGCAGGGCGTGCATGTGTGCATGTATGCGGACAAACTAGATCTGGGGGACTGGTGGTGGTGCATCCTGGGATATAGTAAGCTCAGCCAATAAGAGACTTCGCTCTTTGGCATAAGCGTGCCGAGTCGGAGCCGAGGGATTGGCTCCGAACCCATCAGTCAGAATGTAGGCGAGATGGATTCCAAACATCTGAAGTTATGGTGAGTACATAACTAAAAGTTTTGTACCTACCATAAATGTAGATGTTCGAGTGCTAATACAGCTGCAGTACAGATTTTCCTCCCTCCTTCCCCTCTTGGTAAAGGCTTAGGACCTAACCCCTCTTCATACAACCTGTTTGGGTTATCCTTCTATGGTATATTTGCTTGCAACTACTGTTTTTTGATCACATTGCATTGCATGTATATAAATATAATTTATGTATTGCCTTCCTACTGGGGGCACCTGACATCTGGGGCAAGAAAGACTGAAGAAAATGGCGTCGGCTGTGTCTTATATACTCCTGCCTCTCTGACATCAGGAAAGGAAGCGACAACAACCGACGCCGGACCTAGACTTTGGAATTCAGCCGAACGAGGGACCGCCTGACGGCAGAGAACCCATATGTTATTACTGCAGCTGTATTAGCACTCAAACATCTACATTTATGGTAGGTACAAAACTGTACTTTTATGTTATGAGGATATTATGCTATGAGGCTGTAAACCCTCCCAAAGCGTCTTAAAGCACTTGGTCATGACTTTGAGTTTATGTAGTATATTAGAGAGGCCGACTCTTAATTCCTGGTAAGCATAGTTGTTAACTGTTGGTTGTTACTAAAGTGATTGTCTAAGGTGAGACAGGTTTAAGGAAGTGGAAAGATAAGAAAATAAAAGCTGTATTTTGGGAATAATTAAGATTTGGTTCAAAATGAAGGGGACATGGCTACACATTTCAAATGAGATTTGATTAAGGTGCTCGATTTAGGATTGTCTGAACTGCTAGATTCCCCTTTGTCAGTTGTAGATTTTATTGGGTAGGTGTGATGCGAGTTGCTAATTAGATATGTTTGTGGGGCTAGAAGATGCTAAGACACTTGATTAGATATGGCAGGACTGGAGTACTCTGTTTAGATGACTGCTTTGATGGAGTCATTTGAAAATGGATTTGTCGGTTGTTGAGAGAATGCCACAAAGTAAAGGAGGAGTAATAGAGGTGTAGAGTTTACATGGAAATATTTTTTTAAATCTGAAAACATTTGAGGATCATATTTCTCTGTGCAAACTGTCACTGTTGGAGTCTGAGGACGAGTAGTTGGGAGCTCATGTTTGTTTTGCCCTTTTTAAGACTGTGACCAAATCTATTATTGGAGATATTTAAGGCTTATCAACATTTTAATGTTATTAGGATATGACAATTTAGGATGTTCTAAACTAAAATGGGTAGCATTATTTTGTTGTTGATAGTGGCTGAGAGAGAAGTACTAGTGTAAGAAAATCAACAGTAACAGATGATTTGACATTGTTGTTTAATTATACTACAGAGGGACTAGAGATAGTTGCATTGTCAAAAGAGCATCAGAGGAAACGTCTGTAGCTTAATGGTTACTGTGGAGAATGTATACTTTGGGGTTAATGCTAAGCCAGAATAATAAATGTGTATGAATGTATTGTTAAGTAATACTGTATTGCCATTCACTTACGCTGGATAGGGTCAACAATTGCAGTTAAAGTTTTAGCCATGTTAAAGAATATTTGCTGCCCATTTTGTGCGTCTAGCATTAAGTTAATCCTTTAATAGAAGTTCTTTTGGGCCCATCAGCTTGATTTGTTACTTTGAAAGGTGTGTTAATAACTGATTGCATATTTAAACAAATGTTGCTAGGGAAACACCTGAAAGAATACACATCTAAATGACAGTGTTCATTTTATGTTGTGTTACATGGAGATGCTGTTAAATTAGGTATAAAAAGTATTTTTGTCTTACATCAGTAGTTGGAGTAGATTGTTGGCAAAATGATATATGATGCATGTTTATTTGGATGAAATAGAGTTAAAAAATGAGATCACAGCAACAAAAAACTGAAAGTTGCTATTACATTTTTAAAGCATCTGAACCCCCTTAAACATAACTACAAACTTCTTTGTACCTCGGAGAAAATGTAATTCTCCAAGATACTAAAATCCTGATCATTGCATGTATGTAGCACAAACTACTTTGTGATCAAACTGTTGAGTGTCAGCAACCCAAGACTCACATTTCTGATACCTAACCAAGACTTTAGTGGTAGATTCTCTGTGGTATCAGTGGATGCCACCAGTGGCTAGTCTCAATACTGTCCCCAGTGACGGGGGAAGTATGTCTACTGTCTCTCTTATTGTGATCAGAGTTTTCATTTGTCAAACCCAAATGATATGTTACAAGGTGGGAATCCTTAAGCAGCTAGTGAATATATATATATATATATTTACAAAAAATGAAAATAGTATTTTTATAGTGGAAGTTATACAAATTAGACCTGATTTTAATCAACATACGTAAACATGCACACAGATGCAAGTATAATACAGAGAGCAATAAATAATAATTGTAAGGATATACAGCAAATGTAGTAGAGACTGTACAATGTCACAAAGCTTCCTTATTTAAAGCACATACATAGGCATACATCCACTACAGCAGTATGGTTTCAACTTGATTTAAGTTTGATGGGGTTTTTTTTTCCAATAAAAATTTGTATTGATTTTATTCACAAGAACAAACAATATAGAATCTGACAGTTGAGTAGCTCAGCAGAGGTTGCAATCTATGTATCAAAATAAAACTAAACACTACCAAATCTAGTACAAGTAACTATGTACACTATCTGCAAAGTGCTACTAATACACATCAAGGTAAAACGAACACAAAAAACAATAGTTTAAGTTTTGTGGTGAATGTATATATGAAGTGTGAATCACTCAGTTTGTTTACATGGGCCATACTGTATTCTAACGCAGGAAGTTGGATCTCTACTTCACTCACTTCTCTAATCTTCAAGGATGTGGCCGAAAAGAAGTTTTCCAGAATTTCTGATAATAGGCTTGTTTGTTTATATTTTTAATAAGTTTTTGAGAGGACATATATTTGATAGCCATGTTTCTAAAACAATTCCAGTTTGGTGTGATCTAGCCAGTTTTTAGTTATATAAAGTTTGATAAATGAACATAAAGTAATTAGTGTATGAAATTCCATTTTGGAAAGTTTAAGGTCTGTGATATGGAGGGCAGCAAGTTCCCAAGGCAGGGTTGATTTTTGATGCCCCATTTTTTTCTAGGCGAACATTTAAAGAGAACCAAAGTTTGTGTGTTTGCAAAACCATAAAACATGGAGGATGTCGGCCTGGGGAATGGAACAACATGTGCAGGATGAAGAAACCTTAGGATCAAACTTGTTTAGGATCAGGGGAGTATAATAGGTGCTGTTATTAATCTTTAATTGTGTCTAGATAAGCTTTTTAAATAGAGATACTTAATAGTAGATTCTATTTCTTTAAGTTTCTGTTCTTCTGTAAAAACTCTTCCTTGCTGGTCCCACTATCTGGAGTATAACAGTAAGGATTTGTGTATAATGGAGCTAACCAGTTTATAGGTGTTTGATAAGCATTATTTTCTTGTAGGACAAGCTGTTCATAATCTGCATTAATCTGGTTACATCTATCTCATCAATAGTTATTTCTCTAGTTAGGGTTGCTAAGAGCTCTCTAATCTGACTGAGTACAATAGTGTACTTATTATTCACTTTTAGGACAACGCAATTTTTGCATTGTTTTTTCCCTATGTCTGAATATCCCACACCATACAGTCTTTGATTAGTGGATACTCTCTAAGATCTAACACTTTATTAATTCTAATGTTGGGATTCATGTGACTAGGTTGGAGGAGAGGTAGAGCCCTGTCCAATTTGAGAGATTTTATCAAGTTCTGAAATATTTTTATTTTCATCTTTATACTGTTAATCTTTGTGCCACTATAATTTATCGGGGCTATAAAGGGGAGGGTTTGTTACTGTTAATCACATGCTGGTACCAAATTTTAACCCATGATGGGGACCAACTATCTTTCGTAGGGCAATATTTTGAGATTGAGATAATTCTATTAGCACATATAATCTTGTAGTATAGCTGAAAATCTGTTAGGTTTAATCCTCCTTTGCATTTGGGGTAGCTAGTGAATATTTCTAAAGATGCACAGGATGGACCCTTGAGAGAGATGTTTACTAGACTGACTCAGAGTGTTTTAAAGGGTGGATAAGCCTGCAATAAAATTATGACTATTATATTGGAGAAAACTGTGTCACTGGTGCAACCTTAGACTCCATTAGTAGCCCAACTCTGCATTGATGCCCTCACTAGGGATTTAAGGGAACAGTTTATTCAGTGTACCCTTAGAAAAAGACTTGGTCTTTGATTGTCATTTGCAGGATGTTTTAACATGTTAGGGGGAAAAAGCTAGAAATGCAGTCTTGTGAAATGGCTTTTCATCCTCCTGTCCCAGGGTAAGTGAAATGCAGCATTACCAGATTTGTTGAAAATTTGCCTCATGAAGTCAGCTGTAAAGCACATTTTGGAAGAAAAGGCATCTGGCACTGCAGTAGGTATTAGGTAAAAAATTTGTGACAACATATTTCACAGACATCTTTGAAGCAGAAATTTGGGCAGATAGAAGAGTCTAGTATGAATGCCATTACAGGCTTGAAATCCACTAGACAAGTCTGGCAGGGAATTATCACTGGCCAGTAGACAGTCCAAGGAGAAGTAAATAAAATCAATTACAATGATGGAAAAAAACAAAATAGAGAGAATAATGCAACATAACTCAGCTGGTTTCAGACCAAGTATCGCAGAATATTTTTTGTCTGCTATGATCAATACTTGCATGCACATGTGCCATTTACAAAGTAAAATGGTCAGGCAACTATATCAGTAAACCATCAGAGTAACTCTGAAACTAGATTAAAAAATGATGCACCTAGTTTTTAGATTTCCATGTTTGGAGATTGAAAAGTAATGTGTTTCATGGAGACAGTGAAATAGCAAAGAATAGGTCACATGAAGAGCGGTATTGAAGCAGAAGTAGCTCTAGTTGAGGTATGTTGATTGCTGTGTAAGGCATCCTTAAAAAAAGCATGAGTAGTTGTGGGCATAAACAATGACAAAGCTGTGATGCCTAAACTGTGATTCAGTTTTGCTATCTCTGAACATTGTGCCATCAGTTTAGATAGACATTAAGATATGCCTTTGTTTCAATGAGGTCATTACAGTTTTTGCTTCTCAAACCTGGTCATGTTCTCTTAAAGTTTTTCAAGAAACTGTATCTTTAATTTGGACATATTTCTGTGGATAGACTGTAGAAACTCTCCCAATCTCAAGAACTCCACTCAGCCTTCCTGAAGACATTGGAGGATATGAATGTATCACAAAATACCATCATACTGGGAGACTTCAACTACCCAAACATAGATTGGGCACATTATTCTAGCCCTAATACCCTAGCCCAAAGGTTCCTGGAATTCATAAATTCGAATGCACTGGAACAATTAGTCACCTCTCCCACTAGGGGAGATAATATACTAGACCTGATCATCACAAACATGGGGACAAAATGCTCCACACCGGAAGTATACCCCTCACTAGTGAGATCTGACCACAAACTAATCACCCTGGATATACATATCCCACCTCCACCCCCAGCACAAAAGACCACAGTGAAAAACTTCTCAAAAGCAGACTTCACTCTTCTTAAGACTGAGATGGTATCCTTTAAGCCCACTGTGCCAGTGGATACCACATCCCACGATGCTGAATCCTTCACAAATGCTTTCTATGGACATCTCCAAGAATGCATGGATCATGCAATCCCAAACAAATCCAAGATCCTCTCCACCAAAGGTAAGCGTCCTGTCTGGTGGACCTCAGCCATAAACAAATTGTATAACAAAAGAAGGAAGCTACTGCACGTCAGAGCAAAATCCCACGAAGGGAAGACATCTCTGATCAACATTAGCAGAAAACTACGTTCTCTCATAAAAACATCCAAGGTCAACTTTGAGAGAAAAATCGCTAAGGACACTAAAGATAACCACAAAGCCTTCTTCAGCTATGTTAGAAACCTGGGCGGAAACCCTCAGATATGCTCAGAGTTGGTTCACAACAATAAAAAGTACACTGAACCCACAGATATTGCCAACATTCTGGCTGACAGGTTCAGTGCAAATTTCTTCCCTCCTTCACCCCCAAAAGAAGAAATACTTATCCCAGCTGAATGTAATCGTCCAGTCATCTCATATGTCCAAGAGAGAATCGCCTAAAATAAAGCAAAAAACACAGCATCAATGGGACTTGGCGGTATCCCGGGTTGCGTGTTACGTGAACTCAAGAGGGGCTAAACCCACACATAAAAATGCTATTTAACCTTAGGCTTACTTCAGGATATGTACCTGAACACTGGCGTACAGCAACAGTGGTCCCACTCCACAAGGGGCTGCCTCTACAGACCCTGGAAACTACCACCCCATAAGCTTAACCAGCCTGGTCTGCAAAGCTATGGAAAGAATCATTATGGAACTCATAAACAGAGACATAGGGGACCTACAGACACTTGACCCCACCCAGTTCGGCTTTGTAAAGGGCAGATCCTGCCTTTTAAACCTGGTTGACTTTTTCAAAACAGTCACTAGAGCCATTGGCGAGGGCAAAGCAGTCCATACAGCATACCTGGACTTGGCAAAGGCCTTCGACACAATACCCACTCAGGCATCATAGATAAGCTCAACAGCTTAAATGTAAACCCTTATATCACTAGATGGGTTGCAAACTGGCTAAAGGACAGAACCCATAAAGTTAAAATCGCTGGAGCAATGTCAGACTCAAAGCCAGTCACAAGTGGTGTCCCACAGGGATCTGTCCTGGGACCCCTCTTGTTCGGCAATTATTTCTCAGATGTTAAAGCAAACACAGGAGGGCTGTGGCTGACAAAGTTCGCAGATGACTGCAAACTAGGCGCCATAGTCGATACACCAGCAGACACACACATCCTACAAAAAGGCCTCACAGAAGCGGACAACTGGTGCGAGTCACGACCTTAAACTAAATGCCAAAAATGTATAGTCATCCCTTTGGGAAAAACAAAGTACCCACAAATTATCACATAGACAGCAACCCACTGAGTACTGAAAAAGTAATCAGAGACCTAGGGACCCAAGTCGACAGCGACCTCTCATTTGATACCCACATTGCCAAAGTGGTTAGAAAAACATTCTACCTTGCACACCTCATCATGAAGGGATTCACATCCAGATCCAAGGATGTCATTGTACCCTATATTCCTCCCTCATCAGACCCATGATTGAGTACAATGCCCCATTTGGTATGTACCTCACCGGCATTTGCAACAGCTGGAGAGACCACAAAGGTACCTCACCAAGAGGATCAAGGGTCTCCAACATATGTCTTATTCTGCCAGACTAAAGAAACTTCAGCTCTATTCAGTATCATACCGCCTGCTCAGAGGTGATCTCTGCCTGACATACAAGGCCATGTCCAATCAGGATCTGATGGACATGCTCCACCTCAAAAAATCCAAGTCCATCAGGACCACGAAAGCTAAAGACTTAAACCTCGGCACAAGTATGAATAGGACATGCTGGAGGGATAGATTCATAACCCAGAGGCTTCCCATGCTTTGGAACAAGATCCCAGTTCATATTAGGCAGAGCCCCTCACTGACTCTCTTCAAGAGAAATCTTGATGAGTGGATGGGAGATCGTAAGTTTATCCCAGGAGTCACATCTGTGTCACTGCTAGACAGGGACACAGTAAACTAATTCTATTATATAAGGGCACCTTCATTGTGTCACTACTAGACACAGTATTCTAAATTTATTCTGTACATTTTTGTACCATTTCATGGGGTGGCAAATGCCACATCACTATGGCTAGGCTTACAAATGCCCCAGGGCAGATAGCCTAGTACTATACTATGAAACTATGAAACTATAAAGAAACTGTGACCCTGAAAGTATTTCTATCCTGAAAGAGTTTGACATTTGTAATGTTTGCCTACAGTGTAGCAGATCTAACACTAGTCCCATTGATTTCATGCATTTCGTGTCAGAGTGCAATGAGTCTGTTGCTGTGAACTTGTATACCTACATACAAATATTTCAAGCACGGGCATTAATGCCCACTTGTCCAGGCTGTTAAAATTATCTAAACTAGTACTTACTTTAATGTAATGTGGTAGTCTGTTCAGTGCATCAGCTACTCTGTCAGAGAACCAGTAAGTACAGTTTTCATTTCTATAGAATCTTCTGCATAGGTTGTCTGATGATTCTCAAGTGTTTTTTGATAACCCCAAACATTCCCAGAGGTAGATGTCTCTAAATTACGTATATACTCTCCTCTTAGCTTATCTGTAAGAGACACTGTACAAGTTCATATATTTTAGTCTTTCATAATAACTTAAATTTTTATATCCGTGGAGTCCCTTGGTATATTTCCCCCTGTATTCTTTCCAGTTTACTTATGCTTGTTTTCTTGTAGGGTTCTATATTGTTATTCCATAGTCAAGTTTGGGTCTAATGTAACTAACAAAAATGACTTCATCATTTTTGATTTCCTAGACTTTATAAGACTTTTTATACAACCTATAGTTCTATAACTATCATTAACCAGTTGGTTGGTATTATTGGAAAATTCATAGCTGAATCTACCCATATACACAGGTCCTTAAATGAGTCTACAGTTTCAATCACCTTGTGCTGTATTAAATATTCACCTTGCAATTTATGTCCCCCACATCTCATATGCTTAGTTTTTGATGCATTTATCAGCATATTATTCTCCTGTGCCCAAATGGTCAATTTAGTCAAGTTGTTTTGCAGACATGCCTTATCTGTAACACACATAATCAGTTTACCCAGTTTCAGGTTTTTAAAAAATTCCTCCTTCACCCCCAAAGAAGAAATACTTATCCCAGCTGAATGTAATCTCCCTGTAATCTCAGATGTCCAAGTGAGAACCGCCCTAAACAAAGCAAAAAACACAGCATCAATGGGACTTGACGGTATCCCGGGTTGCGTGTTACGTGAACTCCAAGAGGAGCTAAACCCACACATAAAAATGCTATTTAACCTTAGGCTTACTTCAGGATATGTACCTGAACACTGGCGTACAGCAACAGTGGTCCCACTCCACAAGGGGGGTGCCTCTACAGACCCTGGAAACTACCACCCCATAAGCTTAACCAGCCTGGTCTGCAAAGCTATGGAAAGAATCATTATGGAACTCATAAACAGAGACATAGGGACCTACAGACACTTGACCCCACCCAGTTCAGCTTTGTAAAGGGCAGATCCTGCCTTTTAAACCTGGTTGACTTTTTCGAAACAGTCACTAGAGCCATTGACGAGGGCAAAGCAGTCCATACAGCATACCTGGACTTGGCTAAGGCCTTCGACACAATACCGCACTCAGGCATCATAGATAAGCTCAACAGCTTAAATGTAAACCCTTATGTCACTAGATGGGTTGCAAACTGGCTAAAGGACAGAACCCATAAAGTTAAAATTGCTGGAGCAATGTCAGACTCAAAGCCAGTCACAAGTGGTGTCCCACAGGGATCTGTCCTGGGACCCCTCTTGTTCGGCATTTATTTCTCAGATGTTAAAGCAAACACGGGAGGGCTGTGGCTAACAAAGTTCGCAGATGACTGCAAACTAGGCGCCATAGTCGATACACCAGCAGACACACACATCCTACAAAAAGGCCTCACAGAAACGGACAACTGGTGCCGGAGTCACGGCCTTAAACTAAATGCCAAAAAATGTATAGTCATCCCCTTTGGGAAAAACAAAGTACCCACAAATTATCACATAGACAGCAACCCACTGAGTACTGAAAAAGTAATCAGAGACCTAGGGACCCAAGTCGACAGCGACCTCTCATTTGATACCCACATTGCCAAAGTGGTTAGAAAAACATTCTACCTTGCACACCTCATCAGGAAGGGATTCACATCCAGATCCAAGGATGTCATTGTACCCCTATATTCCTCCCTTATCAGACCCATGATTGAGTACAATGCCCCATTTGGTATGTACCTCACCTGGCATTTGCAACAGCTGGAGAGACCACAAAGGTACCTCACCAAGAGGATCAAGGGTCTCCAACATATGTCTTATTCTGCCAGACTAAAGAAACTTCAGCTCTATTCAGTATCATACCGCCTGCTCAGAGGTGATCTCTGCCTGACGTACAAGGCCATGTCCAATCAGGATCTGATGGACATGCTCCACCTCAAAAAATCCAAGTCCATCAGGACCACGAGAGCTAAAGACTTAAACCTCGGCACAAGTATGAATAGGACATGCTGGAGGGATAGATTCATAACCCAGAGGCTTCCCATGCTTTGGAACAAGATCCCAGTTCATATTAGGCAGAGCCCCTCACTGACTCTCTTCAAAAGAAATCTTGATGAGTGGATGGGAGATCATAAGTTTACCCCAGGGGTCACATCTGTGTCACTGCTAGACAGGGACACAGTAAACTAATTCTATTATATAAGGGGACCTTCATTGTGTCACTACTAGACACAGTATTCTAAATTTATTCTGTACATTTTTGTACCATTTCATGGGGTGGCAAATGCCACATCACTATGGCTAGGCTTACAAATGCCCCAGGGCAGATAGCCTAGTACTATACTATGAAACTATAAAGAAACTGTGACCCTGAAAGTATTTCTATCCTGAAAGAGTTTGACATGTGTAATGTTTGCCTACAGTGTAGCAGACCTAACACTAGTCCCATTGATTTCATGCATTTCGTGTCAGAGTGCAATGAGTCTGTTGCTGTGAACTTGTATACCTACATACAAATATTTCAAGCACAGACATTAATGCCCTTCTAGCTTGCCAATGTATAAAAACACTTGTCCAGGCTGTTAAAATTATCTAAACTAGTACGTACTTTAATGTAATGTGGTAGTCTGTTCAGTGCATCAGCTGCTCTGTCAGAGAACCAATAAGTGCACTTTTCATTTCTATAGAATCTTCTGCATAGGTTGTCTTGATGATTCTCAAGTGTTTTTTGATAACCCCAAACATTCCCAGAGGTAGATGTCTCTAAATTACGTATATACTCTCCTCTTAGCTTATCTGTAAGAGACACTGTACAAGTTCATATATTTTAGTCTTTCATAATAACTTAAATTTTTATATCCGTGGAGTCCCTTGGTATATTTCCCACTGTATTCTTTCCAGTTTACTTATGCTTGTTTTCTTGTAGGGTTTCTATATTGTTATTCCATAGTCAAGTTTGGGTCTAATGTAACTAACAAAAATGACTTCATCATTTTTGATTTCCTAGACTTTATAAGTCTTTTTATACAACCTATAGTTCTATAACTATCATTAACCAGTTGGTTGGTATTATTGGAAAATTCATAGCTGAATCTACCCATATACCCAGGTCCTTAAATGAGTCTACAGTTTCAATCACCTTGTGCAGTATTAAATATTCACCTTTCAATTTATGTCCCCCACATCTCATATGCTTAGTTTTTGATGCATTTATCAGCATATTATTCTCCTGTGCCCAAATGGTCAATTTAGTCAAGTTGTTTTGCAGACATGCCTTATCTGTAACACACATAATCAGTTTACCCAGTTTCAGGTCATCTGCATATAAACTATAGAACACCTCAGATGAAAATGTTAGGTCTGAAAGATACAATCTAAACAAGTAAGGGCCAAGGACAGAGCCCTATAGGACACCCTGACTGTAACCAAAAATTTCACCTGTTCAGTTGCTGTATTACGTGCCATGTCCTATTTGAAAGCCATGCAGCTTATCCATCTCATCAAGAGTACATCATTACCTAGTTGCTCTAATTTATTAATTAGTGATTTGTGTATGACCCTGTCAAATGCTGAAGTTAAATCTGTATAAATTCCATCATTGCACATTCATAGCTGTTATTGTATTGTTATAGAACGTCATGAAACAGGTGGTGGTAAATCTATTTTCAACATATGCATACTGATATATGGTTTCAAGTCCCAGCCTATCCAGTTCTGACCGTATCTTATCCTCCATTACCTTCTCCATTATTTTTCCACAACATGAATGTAGACTTAAGGGTCTGTACAACTCTGGGTTTGTCCTACTCCCCTTTAACTTAAAGGCAGGTTTAATAAGCACATGTCTCCAATCTTGATTAATCTCCCCATATTTATATGACCTAGTGAATAATAGATCTAGATATAATGGTACCATAAGTTCTTGCTGAAGTGTTCTCAGGTCATTATTACTAATTCCATCTCCTCCCTGTGCTTTGTTTGGATCCAGTTTGTACAGTTCTTTTTCAATATAATCTTATTTGATTCCAGTATCTGAGGTTACCCTGTATGTCACTAGGACAACTTATTACCCCCTTTGTGGAGCCAAACTGTTTTGCATAAGATTTTGTAAATACATCTACAATCTGTTGTGTCTGAAAATAAATTTTAGAATCTACACAAAGTTAATTTGTATGTCTTTACTCCTTCCACATCTTATGTATCTATAAAAGGTTTCCCATTATGCTCAATATCTTTATATACATTTTCTTGATCTTGTCTCACTGTGCTTAATCTGTTTGTCCAGCTTGTTTATTTCAGTTTTCAAAGTTGTAATTTGACCTGTCTTCCATTTCGTACATTTTTGCCTCTTACCTTAATCAGATGTCTTGTTCTTAGGAACTATATCCCCCTGACGTATGCCTAGATCCTGATAAACATTGTTTTGCACTCAAACAGTTTCTCTTTCAAAACTTTCCACATTCCATCTGCAGTTTTTCCACTGAACACCTCACTCCAGTTAGTTTTACACAGTGACTCATGCTTCAATATAATCTGTAATTAACCTTCTGTGCATTGGTTTAGTTTTCAGTTTGGCAGAATTATCTAGCAACAAATTAACCTTTATAACCCCATGATCACTGCACATCAATGGTGGTAAACTTGACTTGAAGTAACAGTAATTTTTTTAGGAACACAAATGTGTAGTATGTTCAGTCTCCTGGTAGTGTTTTTTTTTTTTTTTTTTTTTACAGTCTGAAGCAATTGTTCCTGAATATACATTGTGAATAATTTCCTTACTAATGTAGTTTAATCAGTATTATTCCAGTCTGTTTCTGGTAAATTTAAGTCCCCAGCTAATATTATTCTTGCCTCCCATGTTTCATGTAAGAAATTATGAATTCTTCTAGGTCACCTTTTTCCCAAACATCTTTATTAAATTTTCACGTATGACAAAGGCAGTCTTATATAAATGAAAGACATACAAAATTATACCACTTTAGTTGCAGTTTACACCACAGACACCCTTGAAACAACTGTAGTTGCAAACATTATACATCACTTATAAACCTTCCAGTCATTGTCAGTTAAGCATTATATGGCTCACTCAAATCCTGCCTCTTAAACCTGGTTTCTGCTCTGTA
Organism: Protopterus annectens; assembly: GCF_019279795.1. Classification (NCBI taxonomy): domain Eukaryota; kingdom Metazoa; phylum Chordata; order Ceratodontiformes; family Protopteridae; genus Protopterus; species Protopterus annectens. The sequence continues at coordinate 222,063,685 of NC_056739.1, forward strand.
TGTGTTGATGTCCTTCAAGGATGCATCTGCAGTCATAACAAATGGGTTGTCCTGCCTCAGGCAGCCCTTCGGTCGGCCGGATTCCAAAGTCTGGGTCTGGCCTCGGCTGATGTCGCACTTCACCCGACGTCATAGCTGCTGGGGTATAAAGGCATCAGCCGACACCATTTTCCTTAGTCTTTCTTGCCGCGCGGTGCCTGAAGGAGAAGCTTTTCGCAAGTGCCGGTCGGTCAGATCCAGAGATTTCAACGTACCGAAGACTTCTAAAAAGCTAAGTACCCCATTGGGGACTCTTTCTTGCCTCAGCCGATGTCAGACAAAGTAAATAATTGTTTAACTTGTGGGAAACAAATACCTCATAAGGATTTCCACTCTTACTGCCTTCCTTGCTTAGGCCCAGACCACGACGTATCAGCTTGTTTAGCCTGTGCTTCCTTCAACCGACAGACTCTTAGACGTCGGTCGGAGTTTGCAGAAGAGTTTTTTGGCTCCACTTTTGCATATAAAATGCCATCGGAGACTCCGACTACACATTTAGCTAAAAACGAAAGAAAAGGACCGACACTGCGGCCCGGTTTCGGCTGAAACCACGTTAGGCTACAGAAAGTGTCTCGGTTTCGCTGAAACCAAGACCTCGGTTCTCCTTCGGCCGAAAGCATGCCTCCGATAACCGAGGCCACACAGGCCATGGCTGAGTCGGCTACAGAAATTCCTGCTGAAGTAGCAGGCACACAAGAGTTGTCTGACACTATTCCGCTGGACATCTCTACTCCTGCATGGGGCAGCTAGACCCCTGCTTCTATGTCTATCAGGGCCTTTTCCAGGGCTAAAGCAGCCAAACTTTCCAAGGCCTTACCTTCAAAAGCTCCCTCTCACAGGCCTACCTCAAGTTCCCAGATTCTCAGCCTTGCTGAGGACCTTATTTCTCTGATCAGGGGAACCCATCCTCACCCAGACAGGGCCTCACAACCCTCCTGAAAAGAGGCCTAGGACTGAACCTCCTGAACCTCTGTCCTCTGACTACTCCTCGGATGGTTCAGATGTATCGGACCATCAGGAAGGCCCGTACTCACCTTATGAGGATTCTGATGCAGAAGACTCCATTCCTTCTGCCTCACCTCCAGAAGAATTTTCTTTTGCGGAAACCCTACACTCAATGAGGGAACACTTCCAATGGCAGGGTCAGGATTTTTCTGATTCTAGGAAAAGGCTAAGGACTTTTTTACACTTACCACAGCATAGGCCTTTAGCCATTCCACCTGTACTATCAGTTGTTGATGATGCATACAATGATGCCAGTACTGCCCCTGATTCTCTTCCCCCGGCCCCTGCAAAGCCTGACAGATACTACAGGGTCCCGGATTCTCACTACCACTTGTATAAGGCTCATGCTGCAGATTGCAGAAGACACCTCAGATTTCTTGCAGGATCAGAGCATTATCAATTCTCAGCATTGCCCTTTGGCTTATCTACTGTGCCCAGAGTATTCACGAAATGCCTGGCATCAGTAGTTGCTCATTGCAGGCTTCAGGGAATTCAAATCTACCCATACCTGGACGACTGCCTAATACAAGTGGACAACAAGACAAAATTAATAAAGGATTTGGCCAATGTCATACAACTGCTGCAAGCCTTGGGATACACAGTCAACATACAAAAGTCAAGACTAGTGCCATCTCAAAGGATAACATTTTTGGGTGCAGAACTGGACACAATAACTCAGATGGCTTTTCTCACAAAGGAAAAACAAAAGCAACTACCAGTCTATTTCATGGCATTAACAAGACAAACTCAGCTTACTGCAAGGAAAGTCCTACAGGCCCTGGGTTACATGGCATCCTGCATAATATTGATCCCACATGCCAGGCTGCATATGAGAAAGTTACAATGGTACCTAAGGAATGTATGGTCTCAGCACAGACACAGTCTAGAAGCCCAGATACCAATCATTCCATGTCTGAAAAAAGAATTCCTGTGGTGAGCTCAGGCCTGTCAGATAAACAGAGGATTGCCTTTCCACAAACCACATCCAAGGCAGACCATCACCACGGACGCCTCAGACCTAGGCTGGGGCACACATGGAAGACAAGTGTATCCAAGGCCTATGGTCACAAGACCAGCTGAATCTACACATAAACCTAAAGGAGATGCTGGCAGTGAAACATGCAATTGAGGCATTCAGACCATTCATCCAGCAAGGACACCTGCTGATAAGGACGGACAATACCACAGTCATGTGGTACATCAACAAACAGGGAGGCACACATTCATACCCTCTATGCCGGACGGCAATGGACCTGTGGAACTTGGCCCTGAATCTCAACATCCAACTGCAGGCCAAATTTGTACCAGGAAAAGAGAATTCACTAGCAGACAGCTTAAGCAGAACTACCACGGATGTTCACGAATGGATGCTGCATCCAGATATTTTCAAAACCATAACAAAGAAATGGGGAATGCCAGAGATAGACCTGTTTGCCTCCCCACACAACCACCAACTGAAGAAATTCTGCTCAAGAGTATACCACCCACTTGCCTGGAGGGTGGACTCCCTTTCTTTCAGCTGGAAGGACCTGACAGTATATGCCTTTTAGCCACCTCTTCCTTTGATGTACAAAGTTCTACTGAAGATCAGAGAGGAACAACCAAAGGTAATTCTGATAGCTCCAGACTGGCCAAGGCAACATTGGTACCCGCTACTGAGAAGCATGTCTCGGACGCATTCATGGCATCTACCTCTATGTCCTTTACTTCTAACGCAGAACAACTACAAGACCCTGCATCCAAACTTAAAAACACTGCAGCTAACTGCTTGGAAAATTGCATAAAACAAAACCAACTTGATTTATCTCAGAGGGTTAAGGACATTATCCTGGAGGCTCGCAGACCCTCCACAAGGAAAACATATTCAGCCAAATGGAAAAGATTCCTCATTTGGAGTGCAGAAAAGGGAGAAAATGTCACACTAGCAAACCTAGCACACATCCTGGAATACTTAGCAGAATTGTACCACAATGGCCTGTCCTATTCTTCCATTAAGATACATGCATCAGCAATTTCAGCAGAGTACAACATGGATCCTCCTGTCTTCTCTCATCCTCTCCTCAGACAATTTTTGAGAGGGATCAAAATGTAAAGCCTCCAAGGAAACCACCTTTGCCTGCATGGGATCTCAATTTTGTGCTAGAAAAATTAACACTTCCCCCTTTTGAACCAGCAGCAACAGCAGGCTTACAGTTCTTATCTTGGAAAACTGCCTTCCTGCTAGCAATCACTTCAGCAAGAAGGGTATCTGAGTTACAGGCATTAATGGCAGTGCAGCCTTTCCTTATCTTCCATCAGGATAGAGTGTCTCTGAGAACCAATCCTACTTTTATGCCAAAGGTGGTATCCAGGGTATCCTTGAACCAAGCCATACATTTACCTACATTCTTCCCCAACCCACAGAACAGGGGGGAAAAAACTACTACACACCTTGGATGTACACAGATAACTGCGCTACTATCTGGACAGAACCAAGGCCAGCAGAAAAACTGACCAGTTTCTGGTAGCATATGCAACAGGAGTGCAAGGAAAAGCAATTTCAAAACAGACAATCTCAAAATGGATAGGAAATTGCATTCGATTCTGCTACTCATTTCATGGAAAGACAACTCCTGAAAATATCAGGCCTCACTCCACAAGAGCTACAGCCATCACTACAGCTTTCCTACGAGGAGTGGCTACCAAAGACATTTTAGAAGCTGCTACTTGGAGCTCCGTGCATACATTTGCCAAGCATTATAATCTTCCTTTATACTCCAGATCCCAAGCAGGTTTTGCAACTGCTGTTTTACAAGGGATCTTAACTACACCATCATTATCTTAGTGCCTCCTCCCCCAGTTTGGCTATGGTATTCTACCCATTTGTTATGACTGCAGATGCATCCTTGAAGGACATACTACAGTTTTGTACCTACCATAAATGTAGATGTCCGATAGGTATGCATTTGCAGTCAGGATTACCCACCCTCCTTCCCCTCTGTGGTATTCCTAGGGTACTTACCCCTCTTTTAGCTAGCTGGGGGAATCTATTATGGTGTATTTGTTTGTATGTATATATGTATACATATTTTGCTTTCTGCTGTTTAGAATTATCTGCATTTATCCAAATTTAGCCTTCCTAGAGGGCACCTGGCATCTGGGGCAAGAAACACTGAGGAAAATGGCGTCGGCTGATGCCTTTATAACCCAGCAGCTATGACGTCAGGTGAAGTGCGATATCAGCCGAGGCCAGACCCAGACTTTGGAATCCGGCTGACCGAAGGGCTGCCTGAGGCAGGACAACCCATTTGTTATGACTGCAGATGCATACCTATCGGACATCTACATTTATGGTAGGTACAAAACTGTACTTTCTCACAATTCCTATTATGAGGTTTGCTCCTTCCCCTTTCTAAAGATCCCAATTCCAGTTGTTTTATCTCAGTTATTGTATTCACTGCTTCTAGTAAAGTTGGTCTAGACTTTGCTTTCCATTTCCTAGTAATAGCTTTTTGGCAGCCACCATAATTACACTCAGCAGGGCTTTACTGTGTCTAGGCAATTCTGATTCTGTATCATAACTCAAAACCATCTTCCCAGTCAGTCCAATCCACTCACCCAGCATGCCCGACAGAGTGACCTGTCTGCCAGCTCATTGCACATCAAAAAATATGTTCCCATCTGCCTCTTTCTTGCCTGTCTCACCTCCAGCATTTGCTTTTCACCTAAGGAAAAATTCTTTGGAGTCTACTTGGGGTATAAAAATATCTATGTAAACACTGCCAGGCAAAGATCCCAAGTCTTCTTGATTTTGTTGCATATTTGGGAGATATACATATATCCCCCACTGTCTCTTTGTGAATTGTTTATCCAATCTCTTTCCAGTCCTTTCCAAGCTCCTCTGATTGATTCTTATAATTATTATGTAATATTTTATATGTTTTACTAATTATTCTTTTTATTTAATGGCAGCTTCTGTTCTAGAGTCTATTAAAAACTCTACCAGTGCTGATCTTTCATTTAGGAGCCCCCTATTTCTTTCTCTTTGCCTATACTCTGATATCAGTCCTTGACAAGGAAGGACATTTCTAACCTGCAATCCAAGTAAATTATTGGCCTCTTCCCATTCTGTTGCCTTTCCCTTTTTAGTTATTTGCTCCCAGTACCTTGGTTTCTTTGTCAGTTTTCTCCAATAAATTCCAGCCCCCTCTTGCCTATTATCTGTATCCCTGACCACAGTCATCCCCATCAGCAAAATCTGTTTTCTCCATTCTTGTGCTGGTTTGGTTCTTAGAATACTCCCTGCTATTTTATGAATATAATACTCTGTATGATTTTGGTTGTTCTCCTTAAGAGTCTGCATCCAAAATCCCAATATCGCCTTATTTCTTGAGCTTCCTCCCTGTGTCAGCATCATTCCTTTTCACTTTAAAATAAAGTTTTCTGGTTGTGCTATGTACAAGAGCCTTAACTGTGTTGCTCTAAAATGCCCCCTCAAATTAGGTAGTCCTAGTTCACCTTGTTCTATTGGAAATATCCGCTTATCCCACTTGACCCTTGCTGTTTTCCCTTCCCTGATAAAATCCTTCAACTCTTTTAATTGCTATCCACAACTTTGGTTGATAAAAATATGCCTGACCTGTGTATAAGACTAAAGGGACTAAAAACGTTTTAATGGCATATATCTTGGTATCCATATCTATGTAACAAAACTTCCAGTTTCTCAATTATTGTATTACCTTCTGTTTAGTCTCTTCCCACATATCCTTAGCTGCCACCACAGAGTCATTTCTAATCCGTACTCCTAAATATTTATTTTATCATGCCCCCATAAGTATGGATATTGTTGGACCAATTTGTATGCGGGTACAAAATTTACCACTATAGCCTTTGTTTTAGCTTCATTCATTTTGTATTCTGAGTAGATCTGAAAGTGTCTTAAAATGTTCTGTAACACTGTAATGTCCCTTTCTGGTTTTGTCATGTATAAAATAATATCATCTGCAAAAAAATCCAACTTTTCCTGACTACCATACCAATTATATCCTTGAATTTCTGAGTCCCTTATTTTCTGTGCCAGTGGCTCTAAATATAATGCAAATAGCAAAGGGGAACGGGGACAACCCTGCCTGGTTCCTCTACTCAAGCAGAAATTATCAGAGAGACCCCACCCACTTTAATTTGTGCCTCCGACCCCTCATATATTCCTCTAATCCACCTTTTAATTGTATCAGGGAAAGCAAATGCTTCCATTGCCCTGCTCATAAAGTCCCAGTCTACTCTGTCAAATGCTTTCTCTGCATCAAGACCCACCAATAAAAGTGGTAATTTCTTACATTCTTCTTTCTTCTGGATCATCAGTGGTCTGTTAATATTATCAAATGTTTGCCTCCCCTCCACAAAACCACACTGATCCGTATCTATCAATTTTGGTATCACTTTTACCATTCTTTTAGCCATTATAGACAATTTATAATCATGGTTTAGTATTGAAATGGGCCTGTATGAAGCTGGATCCAATGGATCTTTACCCTCTTTAGGTATTACCATTACCACCGGCTTCTTCCAAGATGCTGGTGTTTCTCCTCTTAAAATACCGTCAAACAAAACCTTCCAGATCTTTATCAGATTTTCCTTCCTAACTTCCACAGGAATACTATCTATTCCTGGGGTTTTTCCTGTAGACTGGTTATGCATGGCCACTTTTATCTCATCCCTTCCTGTCCTAGCTGTTAGTAATTGAGCCTCATCTACCTCTAACTTTGGCATATTTAATTCTTCCATAAATATTTCCATTTGTACCTTTTCTTGATTTCCATATTTCTCTGTTTTATACAAATTTTCATAAAAATTCTGAAATATTTCTAATATTTCTACAGGGTCTCTTCTTATCTTCCTTGTTATAGGCTCCCTAAGCTTGGTGACTGCCCTTTCCACTGTCTGTTGCCCGAGTTGTGCTAAAAGTTTTTGTGCTCTAGAATTATCAAAAAATCAGTTGCTTAACAGCAGTCTTTCTAAACTCATGCATATTATCGAGGTAATCCCTTATTTTCTGTATAGGTTTCTGCAGTTGCTCCTTTTCTTCTGAGAGATTCCCCATATTTTGCAATACCTTAACATTTGTCAATCCGTCTAAATAATTCTTGTTACTGTATAACCATATCTCCCTTTCTTTTTTTCCAATGTAGTTTTAAACTGCACTTTAATTTTATCCCACTCCTTAGCTATGTTTTCAGAAGATAATTCTGTCTTCTCTGGTAGCTCTTAAATTAATTTCACAACCCATTCCATAAATTCCTCTCTTTTCTCCTGATAGGTGGAAAGCACTAGTGTCTTTTTATTTCATTACCTTGCAATTTTGTTTTAGTTATTATTGGCGCATGATCTGAAATAGTTATTGGGTGCATTTCAAGACCTTCAGTTAAATACACATGTTAATGTGAGATATGAAAACTTATCTAGCCTTGCCCAGCTTTTGTATCTCCGTGAGTAATATGTAAATTCACTCCGAATTCCTAGTACTGAATTCACATCTTAATCCAAACAAGCGAAAAAAGCAAGGAGCAGTATAAGCAGTACGAACTGTTTTAATAAAAATTAGCGCTTTCGGAAAAGGCAGTGCTCTTCCTTCTTCAGATAACCAACGCAATGTGTTTAAACAATTTATACACAAACACATCCCAATTAATTAGTAAACAATTAATCAATTAGTTAACATAATAAAATAAAATAATCAGTACAGCCAACTTAATAGCCCTAGATGTCATGTACTATATGCATCAACAAAATACATTAAGAATAAAAATAACCATATAAAATCACCATAAAGAATTATCATGAATGATTAGCTATAAATAATTTATTTAGAGCTTCTTGAATATTCACAAAAAACAACCTTGCAGGACACACCACGAGAACACGAAATATTTCCAACGTTTCTTTTATTCGACAGAATAACAGGAATGAGCGCTTTCGCATGCCTCTAGCACGCTTCTTCAGATATAAAATACTTATCAAAACCCAGCTATTTTATACTCATCTAAATTGAGCTTCTTGTTACATAATTAAGTAATCAATCAATCAATTAATTAATTAAGTTGTCAAAAGATTCCATCACTGTTTTGTAACTGCAGCAAATAAATAAATAAATAAATGCATAAATATTCAGACTGACACAAAAAACATATGTGCTTCAAAGCACTAAAAGTTGAATCATACTCTTAAAAACCGTTACTCATGTACAATATTAATAATGAAAAATATCTAATAAAGATGTATATATAAAACTCTAAAAATTTTAAAAATCTATCTATACTAATCATTTAATGACATTTGTGAACAGTGTTAGGCACAAGCTCCTAGGAGAAACTTCCAACGCTTAGAATGTCTCTGTTTAAAATCTTAAGAAGACTGTATCAAACTCATTTTTACTCCTTTGAACCTCATTTCTTAACAAACATCACATCACATATATCGTATATAAAGTATTCACAAATAATGTTCAAAAAGATATCATCATCAACGAATAACAACATAAAACAATGGTCTCATGTAGGTGTTTTATTTAAGTGCATAAACCCCTGTGTTATTCAGCACTTAAAGTATATGTATGCCCATTCACCTTATTTAAATCGCAATGGATGTTACGATGATACAACACTTATTGACATCAAAATATATACGATAGATAAAAATCCATCAAAATCAGTCCCGTCTTTAATGAACATTTGTATGTGAACTTCCCCAAGCTGGTATGCAACTACCCTACCTAAAGTAACTGACAACATATCTATGTATCGACATTTATAACTCTTGAAGAAATCTACTAACCAATATAAGCGTAAAAAGTCGCTCATCCTACTTAAGATGGAACATCAATCCATGTAAATGATCATAACGAAAACATAAATCATATTTTGTTTATCCGTTTAAGTAGCTAAAAACTAGTAAAATAAAATAAAACTTCCTATTACTCATGCATACAAAGTATACTACCCCCTAGTGGATGGAGGAGTAACTGCTACATTAAACAGAATACGAAGCTGAATCATCGTATCTGTGTGTTGTTGAAAGGATATATAAGTATCTATCTGTTTCCTATATCTAACAAGAAGTGACATTGTCTCATATTTATCGAACCTGTTGTAATATATCCCCAAGAAGTAAATCACAAGGTGTCTCATTCTAAGTGAAATTATCTCTATAAATGACATCTTCATATAAATAAGTATTCTTGTGTTGTTATGAGTAGATGGATCAGAGGAAAATAAACTGATGATCCACATGTTGTTTCATATTACACTATAATCTAAAATGAAATTAAAATTAAAATTAAAACTAAGGTTGTGGTGCCCACTGGTGTTCAAATACATATCTAATCACCTCAAGCGGGATTCAACACTGTTTAGTGTATCTATCTAACATACAAATAGATGTGACATATAGGTAACGGAAGTAGCAAGCTAACTTTAACGATGTTATGTATAAAAAATCAATATGATGGAGCCACAATCACCATAAATAGTCAACTGTGTATAGGGAGCAAGGCCATCTTGACAGTATCTCTTTGCTATTGGCTTATTATGTGTATATACACTTATCATTCATATCTTGCTCTCTATAAATGCTTGTTCTATTCTCTATTACTATTATAGAATAATCCCATTAAATGAAAATCATAAAGGCCTTTCTTAGATAAGATCTCAGGAAGTGTCTAACAGTCATAGCATTTCTCTATTATTTTTTAGCTTCTTGAATATACTACATTAGTTTCTTTTAGCTTCTTTTAGCTAAAAGCTACCGCTTAAGTGCTAAAAGTTTAAGAAAGCATTTAATAGAAATGCTTTCATTTAGCCCTGGGGGAATATATGAACTAGAAGTGCTGGATCAAGTTATTAAATCTAACGCTGAATTTCCTCGGTACAAATATGAGTACACGAGGATTTTTAACAGCATACAAGCTACTATTAGTAAAATGACTGACACTAAAAAGAAGAAAATCGCTAGGGATATGCAGCAATATGCTAGTAACAAGGCATATCCATCTCCACCACCTAGTTATCCTTTTAGTAATCGACCCAGTGCCCCTAATGAAGAAAATTTAAATAGTGATGGCCTGTGTGACAATGATAATGTATCAGGGCAAACACCTACTTTACGTAGGAGTGATCGAATTAAGAACAATCAAAATAACAATAACCACCAAGCCTATGTCACTAATATTAACCCTCAACTAGTCACCACCAGGGTTTTCAGGTGGTCCAATCCAACCAGATGAAGAAAATGACACCAATGGGCAACCAGGGACGAACAAAGAACAAGAGGAATCGATGAAGGAAATAACTAGGATTGACTCATTACAACCACAAATCTACAAGAGGCGATTTTCACATCTATAATTACACAGATTTGATTATTCTTCAGGACATTATTGACTTTTTTGCAGTAGGGTTAACTTTTGTACCTGATTCATATATGAACCTAGTAAACACTGTTGTTGATCTTAAATTATTTTCACATAAAATTAATTTGACTGCTTTGCTAGGTTCTACTTCATTAGTTAATAGCTCATTTAGAGTGCCCAGTCTGTATAATCCACCTTTGCATCCAAATATCCTCTGTTTTGAGAAAATGTGTGAGATTGATTTTCGATCCTACATTAAACATAAAAATAAGAAGGAGGGTAGTAATATAAATAACAATGAACGAGATTTTATTCAACTACTCAAAGATTGCAAAATCAGAGTAATGAAGCCGGACAAGGGCGGTGGATTGGTCTTTATGGACCATGCAGTATATGTTACATCTATCACTAAGCATTTAGATACTACAATATATAATATAGTTAGTCTAAATGAAATTAATACATCTTTTAAGATAATTAGGGAGACACTAGATGATTTGCTGTTGGAAAGGGCTATTGACATTGACTTGTTTAATTTTCTAACGATTTTGGCCCCTAGAACACCGGCCCTGTTTGGCACACCCAAGATCCACAAGAGAATAGCTGACCCTCCGTTTAGACCTATAGTTGATGGTCGTGGGTCTATTACGTACGGTTGTGCCAAATACGTAGATTCCATTCTGAAACCTTTAATATGTAATGAGCAGCAAATATGTAAAGATTCCTGGAGTTTCCTTAGTGAACTTAGTAAGATTCAATTCCACTCTGACTACAAGTTCCTGACATTTGATGTCAGGGATTTATATACTGTTATTCCTCAAGTCGTGGGTATAGAGTGGATTAGAGAATTTATGGTACAAAGGAAGGTTAGTGAAAACACTATTTATGTAGTTGTGACCCTGTTGGAGATCGTTCTTAATAACAATTACATGGTTTTTGAAGGTAAAATGTACTTTCAAAAAACTGGGGTAGCCATGGGGTTTCCATGTGGAGGAAGCTTTGCCAATTGTGTAATGGCACATTGGGAGAAGACACTACTGTTTAAAAACAAGTTCTTCCAAAAATATGTTGCTTGGTATACTCATTACCAAGACGACATGTTTTTACTTTGGCATGGCCCTAGTGAAATTGTCCATGATTTTGTAATTTCCATCACATCGCTAACAGATTTTTTTGAATTTACTTATAATTTGGAAGATGACAACATAAACTTTCTGGACATTCACTTGTATAAAGATATACACCATGGCGCCTTTAAAAGTACCATATTTAGGAAACCTACGTATTCGAATCCCCTTCTTCACTTTTCTAGCTGTCACCCTTACCATCAGAAGAAATCTGTTGTTAAGGGTCAGATGGTTAGGGCTGCTAGAATGGTTTCAGATGTGAATGATTTTATGAAAGAATGTGAAGTAATTGGGATATGTTTTCTAACAGAGGGTATCCTACAATGTTAATTTCTAAGATCACTACAGAAGTTATTACTAAAAGACAAATAGGTTATTTCAAACCCTTACTGTTGAAGAGTAATATAGTGGAACAAGTTAACCAATGTAGACAGACATATTAATGTCTTGGATGGATCTACCAACAAATTTAGTACTAGCTTTATATGCACATACAATCTAGATCATGCTTTCATTAGAGAGATTTTGAACAAAAACTGGGCTCTCATCACTGAGGATAGTCACTTGAACAGTTTGCTTGGTGATCAGTTAAAGATTACCTATAGACGAGGGCTCAATTTAAAATCATTACTTGAATATCACAAAAAAAGTCTTTACCTAGGAGTAAGGGCATAACTAAATGTGGTACCTGTCAACAATGTAAGCACATAAACACCACTTAGTTTATAATTAATGGTAAAAATTACAAAGTCCAGGGTAAATATAACTGACTCTAGGGGTATTGTCTATGCAGCAATCTGCCAAAACTGCACCGCTTTTTACATAGGGAAGACAGAAAGGAAACTCAAACAGCGTATATACGAGCATCAATACGCTATAGCAAAAGGTGATAAGACAAATGCCCTTGCAAAACATACACTTCTGTTTCCCAACCATATTTTTAAATTTACTATTTTAAAACAAGTAATTCAGGATGAGAGTGGTGGGCAATGGCAGATAAAACTGGAAATTGAGGAGCTCTTATGGCAAATTAGGTGTGTTGCATATATTCCCCAGGGCTAAATGAAAGCATTTCTATTAAATGCTTTCTTAAACTTTTAGCACTTAAGCGGTAGCTTTTAGCTAAAAGAAGCTAAAAGAAACTAATGTAGTATATTCAAGAAGCTCTAAATAAATTATTTATAGCTAATCATTCATGATAATTCTTTATGGTGATTTTATATGGTTATTTTTATTCTTAATGTATTTTGTTGATGCATATAGTACATGACATCTAGGGCTATTAAGTTGGCTGTACTGATTATTTTATTTTATTATGTTAACTAATTGATTAATTGTTTACTAATTAATTGGGATGTGTTTGTGTATAAATTGTTTAAACACATTGCATTGGTTATCTGAAGAAGGAAGAGCACTGCCTTTTCCGAAAGCGCTAATTTTTATTAAAACAGTTCGTACTGCTTATACTGCTCCTTGCTTTTTTCGCTTGTTTGGATTTAAACGTTTTTGAAATTTGTTTGTGCTGAATTCACATCTTCCATGCCAAACATTTTCATAAATTTCTTCAAAAATCTACCCTCCTTTGTTATATTTTCCCTTCTAGGCCCCCAGACACATCTTCACTGCTGTAAACCAAATTCCAGTCACCACCTATAAGTAATATTCCTTGCTGAAAGCTGATTATTTCTCCCAGAATTTTCTTAAGCTCCATTATAGCATTTTTATGAGGGGTTGCAAATGCATGCCAGTGTAATCCTCCTCCCTAGCCAGTTGCCCCTTAGTACTATGTATCTTCCATTATTATATTTTTCCATTTTCTATCACTATTGGAGCTCCTCTTTTCCTTTGCCACAGAAATTCAGCTGAATAACCATCCTGAAAACATTTCTTTATCAAATTCACATGTTCCGTTTTTTCCAAATGTGTCTTCTGTAGGAAGCATAGCTATTTGCACTCTACATTTTTTAATATAGTTCACTACTCTCTCTTTTTTTGTATTTATCTGTAAGACCATTCAGATTGAAAGACATTACAGAAAGCATAATTTTCTTATATAGTTATTACCACCTTCTATATATACTTGCTCTTTTGTTAAATGTCTAGTTCTAATTTTTATGTTACATGTATATACCATTCGGCAGGTTGGTCTTTTATCCAGTTGTTTCTTGTCATATCCATTTGCGCCTATTTTTATATTTATCTGTAAGACCATTCAGATTAAAAGACATTACAGAAACCATCAATGTTAGGTAGTCCGATCTCAACTTCATTTTTACGTATGGGTTCAGAGCCAATCCTCTGCTCCGACTCGGACAATTTACAAGCTTGAAGACTTCTGGTTGGCTCGTGGCTAAGCAGGTATGCCATGGTGCACCAGTAGAATCCCCAGATCTTGTTTGCCATGTTGACGAGTTTGGTTGTGCTTCTCTTGGCTCTGGCTAAGTTTTTCAAATTCTTTATATTCTATCATATTTCAATGCTTTATTAGAACTTTATTGTATATTTAGTGTTGCTAATATATTAGGCAGTTGTATTGCTTGCCCTTTTTGAGTGCAACTTAGTTTACTAGTGGTTATTGGTATCCTGTGTGCCAGTTAGTTTTAGGCGCCATTGCGAATTTTTTGATTATTAGGTAGAGTTTTTGGCGGTTTTCCGCTCTTAGTCAACAGGGGCTCCTCTTGTCTTGTCCATTGTTATTCTGTCCTTTTTTGGTCACCGTTGGCAGTTAGCTTCTGCTATATTGACATTGTTTGTTTTTATGGGGATCCGCTTGTGAATTTACTAGGGTTGCAGCCTCCCCTAGTATACTACCTGTTATTAGAAATATAGAAATTTATTGTGTCATTTATGGTTTCTCTTGTGTGAATGGGCTTTCCTTTCTGGTCTGTTTAAATTAGAAGACCTAGCTTTCTCTACACTGGGCTAGGCCCATGTAAGTTAGAGGAACTAGTCCTCATGTAACTCCTTCTTAGGGCTAGGCCTGTTTTAGTTAGAGGACCTAGTCCTCCTCCTTTTTCTCTCTTTCAATCTCTCTGGGTTTTGTGTGTGTAATATGTCTAGGGAAAGTAAGGAGCATAAACCTTCGGGGTTCAAAAAGTGCATGAAATGTTCCCAAAAGATGTCTTTAATGGATGGCCACAGTAGCTGTGTCTACTGCCTAGGGGCCATCCACTTACAGGAATCGTGCTTGTTCTGCCATGCTTTCTCTCCTAGAATGTTACAGGAGAGAAAGAACAAACTCATACTCAAGGGTCTATTGAAACCATGCATTGAGGAAGCACTATCCAGTTCTTCAGCTTCCTCTAAGTCTGGGAAATCAAATTCCTCAAAAAGGCCTTCTCCGGCACCGGCTGGTGTCTTGGAGCCACCTGCTAAACAGTCGAAACATTCCAAATCTGCCTCCTTGACTCCTCAGCCTTCGGAGCCGAAGGAGAGCATCATGGAGGTGTCAGAGTCGGTTACAGGTGTTTTGGAACTGATCTCTGAACCTATTGATACAGCAGTTGACTCTGCTACTCAGAGCCAGTCTGTAAGCTCCCTATCGGTTTCCATAATAGTTAAGTCTCCAGTGTCCCCCAGGTCAAGATCCCCTACTATGTCTTCCAGGAGCCTTTCAGAAGAAGATGTGGAGAGGGTAGTGCTGAGAATCCTGAAGTCGTCTGCCTTACCAAATTGTTGGCTCCGACCCAGTCGGCTCTGGAGCCACTTGGCCCAGCTTTACCCTTGTCTGCTATTCCTCCTCTGAGTCATACTGGCCTTTTGGAGCCAGAGTGCTTGGTGCCAATGGAGGAAATGCCGGCTCCAGCTCACTTTGTTGCTGCCTTGGAGCTGGGTTCGGCTATGACATGCTCAGTGATGTCCGTTGTGTCCAGGGGCCCGAAGCTCTCCTGTCTGCACTGACAGGGAGGGTTAGAATCGATCTTCAGTTCCGTGTCTTCCTCTCAGTGCTTCTGCCAGTGTGGGCTCAGACCATGCATCTGTCTTGGAGCCGACAGCTCTAGCTCCGACCTTCGTCTCTTCAGAGCGAGGGAGGTCTTCGGAGCTGGAGAGGTTGGCGTTGGATGATGAGGAGCATGCTGTCTCATTCTCCAGCCCCTACCAGTGGCATCAGCACTCTTCCCCCGAGAGCACCCACTTCAGTCTCAGCCCCTACTCTTTCTGGAGACAGCAGAGACCTGCAGACTCAGGAGCCATCGGCTGGTGGCCCCCACTCTTCCGAGGCTTCCCCAGAATATCCTTCCGAGGAGCCTCCCTGGAAGATGTTATGTAAGAGGAAACATGTTGACTCCCAGGATGAGTCTTTGACATCAGACACTGACCTCGAGGAGTCAAAAGGGTCCCCCAAGTTGTCCTCTGATGATGTCTCTTTTGTGGACATTTTAGAGATTTTTAGGCAGAGGTGCAACTGGCCCACTGTTAATCCTTCTGATGAGGAGTCAGTGTACCTGAAGGCTTTCGGGTCTCAACCTTCTGCCTCTTGGGTGTCTCCACCTTTTGACGAACTGATGGATCTAGTTAGTCGAAAGGTGTGGGATACTCCTGACACCGTGAAGCCATTCCCCAGGAGATTGGTCCCAAGGTGAAGGATAAACTCACTCAGTGTGAGCAAGAAGGAAAGATGCTTTCTGCCATGGGAGTGTGTTTTACTGTCCCTTCCAGACCATACCCCAAGGGTCAAACGGGCAGTAAAATGTGGTTCAAGAAGTCCCAGAGGGTCTTTCCTGACACACAGGGTGAATCCTCCTTCAGCAGCAGAGGAGGAAATGGCAGATGTCGCCCTAGAGGCGGGGGCAGTCCGCAATACCAACAAGGTCGTGATTCCTTTCGAGGACAACCTTATCAGCGCTCCTGATGTGGAGCCCGACTGCACTTCTCTGGGGCCGGTTGAGGGTCACATTTCTTTGTACCAAGAAGCCTGGCTAAATATCACCCAAGACAAGTGGGTACAAAGAGTTGTTACCAGAGGCTATATCATAGCCTTTTTCCTATCACCATTTGTTCCCAAAAGGATCCCAGATGTACCACCCAATCTCAGGGCTCAGGCAATTGTGGAGATCAACAAGTTGCTCTTAAAAAGAGTCACCCAGCCTGTCCCAGCAGACCAGATAGGATCTGGAACTTACTCCAGGTTCTTTTTAGTCCCAAAACGAACCAGAGATTGGAGGCCAATATTGGACCTCAACAGATTGAACGAATCAGTGAAGAAGGACAAGTTTCGGATGGTAACACTGCAGCCTATACTCCTGTTGTTAGGGAAAGACTTTTGGAAGTGCTCTCTGGATCTTCAGAATGCCTACTACCACATAAAAATGGACAAGGTGTCCAGAAGCCATCTACGCTTTCGGCTGGGAGGCAGTCACTATCAGTTTCGCACTCTGCCGTTTGGTCTCACCACAGCCCCCAGAGTGTTCAACAAATGCATGGCGGTAGTGACAGCTAACCAAGGATTCCAGGTGTTTCTGTATTTGGACGACTGGCTCCTGACCATCCCCACCAGGCATCTACGCCTCCAAAACAGGGACACCACGATTCAACTTTGTGCTCAGTTAGGGATCTCCATAAACTGGAAAAAATCTGCATTATTGCCCTCTCAATCTGTGATTTTTATAGGTGCAGAGGTGGACACAGTGAACATGACAGCTCTTCTCCCCGCCGATAGGGCACAGAACTTAATCTCCCAAGTTCAATGTTTTCTTCCATTGTGAAAAGTCAAAGCGAACTGGGTTCTTCAGCTCCTTGGGACTATGGCTTCCACAATTATATTAGTACCATTAGCCAGGTTGCACATGAGTATTCTCCAGTGGCTTCTGTCTTCCCAATGGTCCTTCCAATATCTCCCGCCGAGTCATCCTATCCTGCTGACGGAATCATGTAAGAAGGACCTTCTTTGGTGGATAGCTCCCAACCAGTTGATCACAGGTGCCCCCTTTGTTCCTGTCCAACCCATTGCCACTGTGGCCACAGATGCCTCCCAGATTGGGTGGGGGGGGCATTATCTCGGCAGGACTGTCCAAGGCACATGGCAAGAACACGAGGCTCATCTGCATATCAGTGTTCTGGGGATGAGGGCAGTGCTTCTGGCGTTGCAAGCACTTCAAGACCTTCTTCCTCTAGAGACAATTGTGATACAATCAGACAACATGTTGGTGGTTTGGTATATCAACAAACAGGGCAGTACCAGATCTTACCCACTCTGTCGAGAGACCATGCAAGTTTGGGAATGGGCGATTTCTTCCCAGCACTTTCTGGTTGCAATGCACATACCAGGGACGACCAACATGATAGCCAACGAGCTTAGCCAGGCAATCCTAATGGCTGATGAGTGTTCTCTGAAATGGGAAACAGTAGATCAGATTTTCTGGAAATGGGGACAGCCTTGCTGCAACCTTTTTGCCAGCCCAGTCAATACTAAATGCAGCAGCTATTTTTCCCTCCAATTGGCGGCAATTTCTCATTTTCACGTAGGTTTTCCAGATACCAATTTAATGTCTCATAAGCTATGCAAGACCTTTTTGAAAGGGGCCAGCCTATTGAGACCACCTCTGCAAGAACCAGT
This sequence comes from Protopterus annectens, assembly GCF_019279795.1. Taxonomy (NCBI): domain Eukaryota; kingdom Metazoa; phylum Chordata; order Ceratodontiformes; family Protopteridae; genus Protopterus; species Protopterus annectens. The sequence goes on from NC_056739.1 coordinate 222,081,794, forward strand.
GGCTTCTTGGGATTTAAATTTTGTGTTGTCCAAATTGGCATCTCCCCCCTTTGAACCTTCCCACTCATCTTCACTAAAATTTTTGTCTTGGAAGACCTTGTTTTTGGTAGCTATCACATCAGCTAGACGGGTATCGGAGCTACAGGCCTTGTCTATTAAGCCACCGTATTTGATTTTTCACAAAGACAGGGTGTCATTGCTTACTAATCCTTCCTTTGTCCCCAAAGTTTTTTCTAATGCTACCTTAAACCAATCAATAGAACTCCCAGTTTTCTTCCCTAACCACTGTAATGCAGCTGAGTACCATTTTCATCAGCTAGACGTTCATAGACAACTATGTTTTTATCTATAGTGGACTAAGGTTTTCAGGAAATCTGATCAATTATTCATTTCCTTTTCTGACTCTAGATTGGGCTTACCAATTTCTAAAGTGACATTATCTAATTGGATTTCCAGTTGTATAGCCTTTATCTATAGCTTGGAGGGCAAACCTTTACCCTGCAGGATCAAGGCTCATTCTACCAGGTCACTGTCTACCTCTGCAGCCTTTCAAGCCAGGGTACCACTTGATAATATTTGTGCAGCAGCTACGTGAGCTACCCCTCACACTTTTATTACGCATTACAAATTGGATTTGGCATCCAGGGGTAGAGCATCCTTTGGCTCCATGGTGCTCAAGAGTATTTTCCAATGAGCCACCCAAGAATAAGGCGCTAGGGATGCTGTCCCATATGTAAAAATGAAGGTGAGATCGGACTACCTAACATAAAGAAGTTATGTACTCACCATAACGTTCCATGTTGGTAGTCCATCTCACCCTTCATTTTTACCAACCCGCCCTCCTGCCCCCATCCTGGAAGATCTGGAAGGAATAATTTGGTTGCCCTTGGTTGGAGACCCTTTAGTATTGGTAGTTTTTATGGTTGTTATTCTAGTGAGCAGCAAACAAGATCTGGGGATTGTACTGGTGCACCATGGGATACCTGCTTAACCACAAGCCAACCAGAAGTCTTCCAGCTTGTAAATCGGCCAAGTCGGAGCCTAACCCATATGTAAAAATGAAGGGTGAGCTGGGCTACCAACATGGAATGTTATGGTGAGTACATAACTTCTTTTTTTCTTATATAGTTATTACCACCTTCTATATGTACTTGCTATTTTGCTAAATGTCTTGTTCCAACCTTTGTGTTACATGTATATACTGTTTGGCAGGTTGGTCTTTTACACAGGTGTTTCTTGTCATATCCATTTGCTCCTATGTAACATCTTACGTTTTTGTATTTTTGAAAGCCCACAAACTGAATAAACCTCCCCCCCAAAAAAAAACCCTCCTAAAACCTATGAACTTAATAACACACAAAGCTATGTACATCTTCAAATATTGAAGTTTTTGCTGCCTAAGAAGAACGTAAGTTCTAAGTTGATAGCTACACAAACAGGCTGAAGTAACCAAAAATAAAGGTTGGTCATGGTAAGACACATGGTATAGCCTGTGCAATTAGTAAGTGCAATTTGATTTTGTATATCTGTATAACTGTCCCATTTGAGAAAATACTTGAATGTTTTCAGTAAACACTTTGTCCAAGTCAATTCTTTTTATCAGATTGTCTTCTGGTGTCATGTATACCAGACTCAAAACTGGTAAGGGTACCTTGTTTATCAGAAAAAAAGCCTTACAATATTCAATATTCTTTTTTATTTATGTGCTTTGTAATAAACTTGTTACTAGATAATATCTAGGGTTTTTACCCAGTCATTTTCTTATGCAAGCATGGGGGAAAAGCATACTGATCTAAGAGTTCCCTACTAACAGTCAGAATCCTTGTGGATGAGATCATTTGTACTGAAATTAATAAAAACAGATCTGTACTTCCTTACATTAAGGCATTCCAAGGCTTGTCTCACATCTCCTAGTTTTGCTGCTGGTAAGCATAAGACTATTTGATGTTTATTATCTTCCCTGGAAATATAAATATCAGTTCCTCTAATAATTGAATCTCCAGTTACAAGCACATCTTTGCTGACCAGCTGAAAAGAATCTTCAACTTCTAATACAATAATATCTACTCTGTCATTACTCTGTTACAAAGGCTAGATCTTCATAACCATTAGTCTTATTAATCCCACTGTTTTCATTGTGTATTAAATTCTCATCCAGCTGGTAGGTTATAGGTCATGTTAAAGATGGGAAAGGTTTTGAAATGATTTATTTTGGTCTCATTTTTTTTACATCACAAAAACCTGGCATTTTAACAGGGGTGTGTAAACTTTTTATATCCACTGTACAACTAAATATTAAAGTACGTACAGTAAAGGTGTTCTGACTTTACAAGTTCTGCTAGCCAGACAAAAGCTGTAATTCTTTTACATCATGCTTTGGCTTGCAGTCGCACTTCTTTTAAATAGTAAAGATCAATAAATCACAAGTACGTACTACGTACAGTAAAGTTGTTCTGACTGTACAAGTTCTGCTAGACAGACAAAAGCTGTAATTCTTTTACATTGTGCTTTCGCTTGCAGTCGCACTTCTTTTTAATAGTAAAGATCAATAAATCACAAGTACGTACAGTAAAGTTGTTCTGACTGTACAAGTTCTGCTAGCCAGACAAAAGCTGTAATTCTTTTACATCGTGCTTTTGCTTGCAGTCGCACTTCTTTTTAATAGTAAAGATCAATAAATCACAAGTACATACAGTAAAGTTGTTCTGACTGTACAAGTTCTGCTAGACAGACCAAAGCTGTAATTCTTTTACATCGTGCTTTCGCTTGCAGTCACACTTCTTTTTAATAGTAAAGATCAATAAATCACAAGTACATACAGTAAAGTTGTTCTGACTGTACAAGTTCTGCTAGACAGACCAAAGCTGTAATTGTTTTACATCATGCTTTTGCTTGCAGTTGCACTTCTTTTTAACAGTAAAGATCAATAAATCACAAACCAAGGTAGGATTGCTTAGATATGCTCTGGATTTTCCTCTCTGCAGTCTCCAGGAACCTCACTCTGATACATGTCTTTGATCAGTGCCAAAGAACTCAGAAAATGAAATGAAGATGTGTTGGAGAATACCATAGTGAGTTAAGGAACAGATTTAGTTAAAGAGCCACTGATGCTGTAAAGATGCAGTAGCTGCTGCCTTAAAAAAAAATAAACAGTAAGATTTTTGGACCAAGAAGAATGAGTGCAGCAGAAAGCTTAGGGAAGGCAGGTAAAGCTTCAGGGAGGTATAATAACTGGTTTGTGTTAATGTCCAGATAATTACTGCAGGCCAGAAGTGTCTGTTGATGTGTCACTTGTGGAAGATACACAGATTTAACAAGGAACTGACCATATACAGCCTTATGACATGTGGAACATGCTGTGCCCCTAAGATCATATGATTTGAGTGCCCAGTTTTAGGGAGTATCACCAGGCCACTCATCTTAAAATAATATGTTTACCAAACCGCCATTACATGTCAAGATGGGAAAAGTTATTTGGTCCAGTGACACAAAATGAGTTGACAGTAGCTTTATTACCTTTGCAGCTTATTTTAAGAGAGAGAGAGAAGAAAGGGAGAATTAAAACAGTTTGAGGGGAAAATTATGGAACTCATTAGACTAAAGGAATACAAAGAATGGAAATTTGAAGTATGACCAGTTGGCACAATTAAAGCACCCTATGGAATATAAATTGGCACAGAGTAGTTGAAAAAATATGTATTCTAGGAAGAACTTAAACAGGAATTGATAATCGCATGGGAGGGATTATTGGAGAAATTCTGCCCCTTTGAGGGGATTTGAATCAGTAAAATGGGAAGTAATTGATGCTGAAATAAGGTGAAGAAATTGATAACGGCCAGAAAGGCATCCCCATTAGATGGGGTTATATTCTCAAAACTCCAAAAGAGATAATGCCCAAAACTTGCTTTGTGGTTATAAAGTTGGAAGAATTGTGCAGAAAAATATCTTCTAAAAGATTCTCCAACATACCCATCAATCTCTTTATCTTCTTTTGGCCATAGTTTAAAGGTTGTAATAAACTGAATTCTCTGCATATTAAATGTGCTTTTCCGCAAGTATTATCACTCTTCATGTGATGCTTTTGTCTGTCCTTTCCTGTTCCTGGGAAAGATGTGTAGGATCATTATGGAAATCCAAGACTTGTTTGTTCTGACAGAAGCATTGCTGTATTGATATAAAAATTTGAAATATCTTCTTGTTAAATCAAGAAAGAGAATATCGCAGATTGACCTTGCTGTGTTTTATAAGCTAGAGTGGAACAACAGTCAAGTAGTGCTTGCTTGCCATGTGCAAGACTTTGTATGGGATTTCTCAAAATGCTTTGTCATTTAAATTGTTCCCTAGCCAAAAGCTGATTTTCAGTTTGAACATTTAAATGTTTTGTTCTGTGGTATTAGACTTTGCTACAGTTAATGGAATGTTGGCACATCAAGAGAGCTACGTAGATAAATAAACTTAATTTTTTCCTCATGGAACCATCAAAGCTATACAGTGGGATGCTTCCCTTACCCCATTTGAGATGGACTTAATTAGGTAAAAAAGAAGACAGATTTGCTGGGTTGCCAGACACAGTAGAACAGACATAATCTTTGATTATTTTTTGGTTTCCAGTTGCATAGAATATGCCATTCTGTTTTTGATTCATAAAGACTGTTGGAAATGTCCATTCTGCAAAGGTAGCTCTAAAATTTCTGCTACTGAGGAAGGATAATCTACTTGTCTTCAGTGATGGTTCTCATGGAAACTTACCTGATAATGGCAGTCGTTAAATCAGATGAGAGAATCTCACAGTTTGACCCTGCTGTCTTTTACTAGCTAGAGGGTAGTAATGTTTGATCTGATGTTGTCATCTTCATTTATTAACCTGTGGGTTTTGGTTCTGATCCTCGAAACCGACCAGCTGCTTCACTAGCTAAAGTTTCCAAGCTCAAGCTCCTCCCTTCCACCAATAATTCCCCACTCCTGCAGATTACCTCAGATTCTGTTTGCTGCTCATCGGAATAACATAATTTCCTGAGCTACTATGTGGGTTTGATAGTGTTTTTGTCGTGTGAGTTGGAATTATTTCTTTTTCTTAGGCTTCCTACCTTTTTCCTGTAGATTAGAATAACTGTTTTCTTTTAATCAGGTTTTGCTTGCCATAACATTTTTCCTTTCCTCTATTCTTTCCTTTTGTCTTACTATGGCCATTCAAAAGGAGAAACCTTTAGTTTTCAATAAATGCACTTCCTGTGTGCACATGATCCCACTGTCTGATGCCCACAGGGAGTGTGTTTACTGCCTGGGGCCTGCTCATCTGCACAGCGACTGCAACATCTGTAACAATTTTCTACATATGGCCCTGGCAGATAGGAAAAGTAAGCTTATTTTGAAGGGTTTGCTCCCACCTTCCTCTTCCTCTGCTGTCCCGTCATCATCATGGGCTTAACCCACCCCCCTCCAAATCTTCTGAAGAGGCCCGGGAGAGCAAGAAGCACTCCTGCAAGGTCCTCTTTGGAGCTGCCAAAAAAGGCACCATGGTCCTTTGTGTCGACCCCATCAGCACTGGCTTCTTCAGCTCCATCTTCTGTTTCACCACTCTGTGCCTTGTCTCCTTCCTCGGGGCTGAGCAGATTGGATCAGAAGTCTCCTCATTGTGCCTTGACTTCTGGCTTAGGGTAACCACCTGCACTCAAAAATCCCCTTCTCTCAGGAAATCTTCCAGGCCTTCCTCTTCCACATCCTCCAGCTCTTCTCAAAGCCTCTCTGAGAAAGATGTGGGTAGACTAATGAGGCAATTTCTTGAGGCTCAGATCCAGATCGGGGTTTATCTGCTCTTTGCCCTTCTGGATCCGTGAGGCTTTCCCCTTTTCACTCCGTGGCTTCTTCTCCAATCAGGCCTTAGTTTTGGAGTCTTCGGTTCTATTAGTCCTGGGTGCCGGGGCCGATAGTGATCTCATCTTCACCCCCTACCATTTCTCTGACATGCTTGGCTCAGACTGCTTTGGGGCCAAGTGCATCTCAGAGCTGTAGCTTCAACATCGATTCCAGGGTTTTGACTTTCACTCCAAAGTTTTTTGGAGCAGTCACATCCTCGGAGCTTCAGCATTCAATTGCTCAGCTCCAACTCCCCCTTTTGAGTCAGGGGCTCTGAGGCTTCAAGAGATGTCTGCTCACGTAGATTTGGCTTTGTAGGGGATGCCTCCAGGAGCTTGGAGCACTTTGGCTTTTGAAGTGGTGGAGAGGACTCTCTCCTGTTCCAGGAGACACGGCTTTCACTACTTCAGAGCTTATCCCTACCCCTTCTGGATTGGTGCCTGAGGCCTCTAGTCTACCACTTGAACAGCTGGCTCTGGAAAGTCTCCATGCATTTCCATATGTGGAACCCCAAGGCTCTTCTGACACCTCCCTGGAACATCCCACTGAGGAGGTTCTGTGGAAGAGACTGTAAAAGAAGGAGGCACATAGATTCCCCTGAGTAATCTGTTACTAGTGACACCGACTTCGAGGAAGGTGAAAGATCCCAAAGATCACCACCAGAAGCGATGACCTTTAGAGACATTTTAGAAATTCTCCATCAAAGGGGTAGTTGGTCTGCCCAAAATCCTTCTCTGGAGGAATTGGTGCTGTTGGAGTCTTTTGGATCTGGCCCATCTACATCCTGGGTGTTACCCCCCAGCTGACTCGCTCATTGAGTTGGTGTCTTGTAAGGCTGGAAGGAAGAGGATATTGTAGAGCCCATACCAAAATGCACTGATAAAATTTTAAGTGCTGCCTGGACAAGACCTTCTGGACCAAAGGTATCCCTGTAGATGCCATGGTTGTTGCAGCAGACAGTAAAAAGGAGCTAGCCCAAGAAAGCTCCTCCATCCATCCCCCTAAAAGAGAATCTTGAGCTTCGGACAGATTTGACAAGAGAGTTTACTCCTCCTTGATGTTTACTTTAAGAGTGTTAAACTATTTATCCCATTTTACAAGACTACAGAGAGCCCTGGTCAAGGAACTCTCCAGCTCAGCCCCGGGGTCCATGTCTGCCGAGGAACAGAAGATGTTCTTCGTGTTTCACTGTTGCAGTCATAACTGTAGGGTACTCCTGCCGCAGGCAGCCCAAGGTCGGCCAGAATATCACGGCTGTACCAGCAAGTACCCTGACGTCAGAACGCATGGGTATAAAGCTGACAGCCGACGCCATCTTCTCCAGTCTTTCTTGCCGTGCGGTGCAAAGCAGTTCGCTAGTTGTTGGTTTGGCTTTCAAGACAACGTGGTGTGATTGTCGCCGGTCCAAAGTTTTCTACTTCTCTTCAAAGCTAAGTACCCGTTGAAACCTTTTCTTGGATGTCAGAAAAAGTTAATAATTGTGTATCGTGTGGAAAACAAATACCTCATAAAGATTTCCACTCTTACTGTCTACCTTGCTTAGGCCCTGACCACGACGTTTCTTGCTGTCGGTTCTGTGCCAGGTTTAATTCTCGCACTATCCGATTGGGCCTTGAATTACTTTGGTAGACGATTTAATTATAGGATGCCGTCGGATACTTTACCAACTACCGGAGTACAGAAGAAACGCAAAGACAAGGACAGGCCTCCGAGGTCCAAACAGGATACTTTGCAGCCGGAGCCAGCTTCGGGTTCGGCGGTCATCAGTGAGGTGCTTTTGCAGCCCCTGTCGTCCGCCACTTCAGAACCGATGGCCGACACGGACTCCCATGGGGAGCCATCTAGGCCTAGTAATTTGTCTGCTGCAGGACCTTTTCAGATGAGTCCAGAACTGCTGTGCAGGTACCGGCTTCTGAGGGGGTCTTCAGGCCTTCACATATTACTATTTCCACAAAGACAAAGGCTAAGTCAAAGACTCCTGTTAAACCCAGACTTTCTGCTCAAGCTTCTTCGGATTCAGCTCCTAAGACTCAGAAGCAATTACTACGGATGGCTGAGGATTTATTAACTATGATTAGGGGCTCTCACCCTCCTCCTGACAAAAGGCCTAGACAGGATATCCCTTATGATTCCTCTGATCAGGCTTCTGTATCTTCTGTTTCTTCCTATGATCAGGATTACTCTTTTCCTCCTTATGAGGATTCGGATGCAGAGAATTGTGTTCCCTCTGCATCTCCCGCTGAAGATTTCTCTTTGGGGAAACCTTGCATGAGATGAGGGAGCATTTTCATTGGGAAGGTCAGGATTATTCTGCTTCCAAAAAGAGGCTTAGGGAATTTCTTCTTCTCCCTCAACATAGGTCTTTAGCTATTCCTCCTGTACTTGACATTGTGGACGATGCCTTCTCTGAAGCTAACTTGAATCCTGATTCCATGCCTCCTGCTCCTTCTAACCCTGATAGATTTTACAGGGTCCCTGATTCCCATCAATTCTTATTTAAGAACCCTTCTGCTGATCCTGAAACTATTTTGCAGGGTTCCAAGGCTGCTAAGGCCGCATCCTCTAAGAATCCTATCCCCTCTGAAAAGGATTCTCATGCCTTGGACAGGTGGGGCAAAAAGGTTTATACTTCAGCTACCCTTTCTATTAGAGCTTTAAATTGCCAGTTTCACATGTTTAAATATCAACAGTTTCTTTTATCTGTGTTGAAACAAAGGCTTTCTACCTTTCCTGCATGTGCTGAGGACAAGGAATTACAGGATGTGTTGCATGCAACTGAACAAGTTAGCAAACATAGTTTACATTGTGGTTTTGATGCCTTAGAGGCTTCCTGCAGGGCTGCTGCCTCTGGTACTGTTATCAGGAGACATGCTTGGCTTCGTGAGCAGAATTTACCTGAACAAGTTAAGGCTAAATTGCTAGATGCCCCTGTTCAGCATGATGTCTTATTTGGATCTAAGGCTGAGGAGATTATTAAAAGATGGAAGAAAAGCCAAGTCTATGCAGACTGTAAAAGATTTTTTGCAAGTACAGCCTCCTAGATTTTCTAGAAATTGGCCCTCCAAAAATTGGTCTTTTCCCACTTCTGACAGGCCTCAAAGGGGAAGATATAGACGCTCCAGAGGTCGGGTGCAGGCTCAGGCCTCTTACAGATCTAGACATTGGACTGCTTCTTCACCTAGAAGGGGAGAAGACAGACCTCAAACCCAAAGAAAGCAGACCCAATGACTCCCTCTGTTGGGCTTCAGGTCTTCCTTCCCTGGATGCCCCTCTCGGAGGAAAACTGTCTCTTTTTTACCAGAATTGGACTCACATTACCCAGGACAAATGGGTGTTGGACGTGATTTTAAACGGCTACAGATTCCACTTTCACACTCTGCCAAGGCCTTCCGGCTGGCCAGATCTGCCAAAACATCAATGGACAAAGGCCTTAAATCAAGTGGATGCTTTATTAGCCTTAAGAGCCATAGAACCTGTTCCACCTCTAGAGGTGGGGAAAGGTTTTTACTCAAGATTTTTTCTGGTCCCAAGAAAACAAAACTCCTGGAGACCTATTCTGGACCTCTCAATATTAAACACCTTTTTGGAAATTCCAAAATTCAAGATGCTTACACTTCAACAACTTCTCCCAATGCTCTCACAAGATGCTTGGATGGTAACATTGGACTTAAAAGAGGCTTACTTACATGTCCCCATAAGGCAACAATGCAGAAAGTACCTGAGATTCAAGGCAGGCTCGAGACACTTCAAATTCTCTGTACTACCATTTGGCTTATCTACTGCGCCCAGAGTTTTTACCAAATGCCTGGCTCCAGTAGTAGCTTACTGCAGACTTCAGGGGATTCAGATTTACCCCTATCTGGACGACTGCCTAATTCAGGCAGACAGCAAAGACCTTTTACTTCAACACCTGCATTTTGTTCAACGTCTTCTCCTACTACTGGGATTCTCAGTGAACACAAAAAAGTCACATTTGATTCCTTCTCAACGAATGACCTTTTTGGGAGCTCTTCTAGACACAAGTTTACAGATGGCCTTCCTTACTCCAGAAAAACAGTTACAGCTGGCTTCAATCTTCAAGACCTTGGCAACATTGACTCAGCTCACTGCAAGGAAATTCCTGCAGGCTTTGGGCTACATGGCCTCTTGCATCCTGTTGATTCCAAATGCGAGGCTTCACATGAGGAAACTTCAATGGTACCTAAAGAGTGTATGGTCTCAGCATTGCCACAGTCTGGATACAATGATTCCACTGATTCCCTGCCTCCAGAAAGAATTCCTTTGGTGGTCCAGGGTGTGTGTTTTGAACGAAGGGAAGCCCTTTCATCTTCCTCAACCTACTCAGATCATAACCACGGACGCCTCGGATTATGCTTGGGGAGCTCATTTTCTAGACAAATGCCAACAGGGCTCTTGGACAAACAAACACCTGCTATGGCACATCAACTTGAAAGAAATGTTAGTAGTCCAAAATGCTCTTCTAGCCTTCCAGACTCTTTTGAAGCCAGGACCTCTGCTAATTCGAACAGACAATACCACAGTCATGTGGTACATAAACAAGCAAGGGGGCTCTCACTCTTACCCCCTTTGCAGACTTGCCATGACTTTATGGGACTCAGCCCTAAATTTGAATCTGGATCTTCAGGCACAGTTCATTCCAGGAAATCAGAATCTCTTAGCAGACAGCCTAAGCAGAAACGTTTTGGATCCTCACGAATGGATGTTGGACCCCAACTTATTCAGCAAGATAACTGCAGTTTGGGGCTGTCCTCAGATAGATCTGTTTGCATCCCATCTCAACCATCAGTTGCCTCTCTTTTGCACCAGGTCCTTCCACAAGACAGCTTGGAAAGTGGATGCCCTGTCCTTCAGCTGGCAGAACCTTTCGGGATATGCCTTCCCTCCTCTTCCTCTTCTGCCTCGGGTATTGCTAAAGATAAAGCTGGACAAACCCAGACTGATCATTTTGATAGCTCCAAATTGGCCTCATCAGTTTTGGTACCCAACTCTACTGCACCTTTGCTTGGAACCCCCTTGGAGTCTTCCTCTGACCCATTCACTACTGTCCCAGCATCAGGGTCAGGTATTTCACTCTCAAATCAAGACTCTCTGCCTGGCAGCTTGGCTCATCAAAGGCAATTGATTCCTTCTTCTTTTCCTAAACAAGTTTTGGATATTCTTTTGTGGAAGCTAGGCGTCCTAGTACAAGGAAATCTTATGCTTCTAAATGGAAAAGATTTTGTATTTGGATGCAGGATCGTGGCTCTGATCCTTTAATACCTGATATTCCTCTCTTTACTTTATCTCTCAGACCTTTTGATTAAAGGTCTTTCCTTTTCTTCCATTAAAATTCATGCTTCTGCTATTTCGGCTCATGTCAATTGTGATCCTCCCATTTTTTCCCACCAGCTGGTTAGACAATTTCTGAGAGGAGCTAAGAATTTAAGACCTCCTAGATCTCCTCCTGTCCCTCCTTGGGATCTCAACTATGTCTTGGAGAAGCTTACTTTGCCTCCTTTTGAGCCTGCTGCCTCTGCGGATATTAAGTTATTATCCTGGAAGACAGCTATCTTGTTGGCCTTGACTTCTGCCAGAAGGGTATCTGAGTTACAAGCCCTCATGGCCTTAGAACCATACCTCATCTTCCATCAGGACAGAGTTTCCTTGAGGACCAATCCTACTTTTATGCCTAAGGTAGTTTCTAGAGTGGCTCTAAATCAGACTATTCACCTTCCTACCTTTTTCCCAAAACCTCAAAATAAGGGGGAAAGGATTTTGCATTCATTGGACGTGCACAGGCAACTATGTTTTTACCTGGACAAAACCAAAGATTTCAGAAAATCAGATCAGTTGCTTATCTCATTTGCTTCCAGTTCTCTAGGTAAAGCTATTTCTAAGCAAACTATTTCCAAATGGATTGCTCATGGAATATTTATTTTATTATTTTATTTATTTATTTTACATTTGTTAACCGGGAAATTCCGACTGGACCAAGTCCATTTTCAGCGGAGGCCCGGGGAGAAAAGCTCCAACATCAAGTTATACAAATACAGTACATCCAGCATAATACACAAAACAGGTTACATCATGTATGCTGAGCATAGTAATATAACAAGAATTAATAAAAACACTCCAGGTAAAAGATATAGAACATGGGTAAAAAGACAATGTCAGTCATACTTTGGTAAGAAAAGAAAATATATCAAGTAAGATTCTACAGTTAAAAGTACCCTTTCAGATGACCAAGCCTACAGGGATCAGAGCTTCAGCATGTGATCAGAGAGGAATTTGCGGAGTTAATAGTAGTATGGGTAGGGTTATGTGATACAAGGGCATAACCATGTACTAAGAAGGTGCGATTTGAGGGAGTTTTGAATATGGATGTGGAGGGGCAGTGGACACAGATAGGGGAAGAGAGTTCCAATTTCTGGCAATGGTGTGGGAGTAGGCGCTTTCCCTGCATTATTGTTAGCCTTGGTGATGGAGAGGAGATTTTCTCTGGATCTTAGGTATCGGTTTGTAGTATAGATAGTAAGTAGGTTGGATAATGAGGGTTTTTTTCAGGATATTTGAGAATATTGTAGGCTGTGCCCAGCTGGTGATAGTTAAGTAGCTGTGGTAGCGCCATTTTAGTTCTTTTAGTGCAGCACAGTGATGGGTTCTATAGGTTGAGTTAGTAGCAAACTTGGCTATTTTATTGTAGCATGATTCTAGTTTGTCTAGGTCACATTGTCTGATTTGGGTAAAGATTGGTGCGATAATAGAGTTGAGAGGAGGTGGCTTTGTGCAAGAGTGACTCTTGCTTTTGTGAGAGAAAGGACTTATGCCTGTATAGGGAGCCTAGTTTTTGTGTACTAGTTTTATGGTATGTGAGATGTGAACATCAAAGTGGAGATTATTGTCTATTTCAATGCCCAGAAGTTTGGTGTGGTTAGAAGAGGAGATGGTGGTGCTGTCATTAGAGGTTATGGTAAAGGAGAGGGGTTTTTTTGATATATTAGGGGTAAATAGTAGCAGTTTTGTCTTTTGGGATTTAGAATTAGTTGGATCCCAGATATCCATTTTTCTACTGAGATAAAGGTATCTTGGTGGGAGATGAGGCGGAGCAGATCAGAGTTGAATCATCTGCATATTGTATGAGTGTGACATGTTGTGTAGAGCATTTGAGGTTATTTGTGAAAATAGAGAACAACAGCGGGCCCAGTATAGAGCCCTGTGGGACACCTATGGTGGCTGGTAGTTGTGTAGACAGAGTTCCTTTCCACTGGACTGATTGTTGCCTGTCAGACAAGTAGCTTCTGAACCAGGCCATAGTAGAGGAGGTGAAGGATAATGATGTTAGTGAGTCTAGTAGAATGGAGTGGAGACCATATCAAATGCTTTTGAGAGGTCTAGGAAAATGGCTGATACATATTTGTTATCATTCCTGTGAAGGTTTATATAATCAGTGAAAGATAAAAGGGCTGTGGTAGTGCTGTGATGTGGACGGAAACCATGCTGTGTGGTAGATAGTAGATTGTGTGTTAAGAAATGTCATCACTTGCAAGTGGATGCATTTCTCAAGAATTTTGGATAAGGGGCAAAGGATGGCAATAGGTCGGTAGTTGGAGAATTCATAAGAATTACCTCCTTTATGGAGAGGAATGATAGATACTTTCCAGAGTTTGGGTATGTAGGATTCTAGTATGGAGCGGTTGATAAGGATGGAGACAGGATATGATAAGGAGTCACTAGCCATTTTAGGTATGCAGCAGGTATGTTATCAGCTGCTAGTGTGGTTGGCTTTAGTTTTAGGAGGAGTTTTTTGATAGTTGAGGTGGGCACTGGTGATAGGCTGAAAGAGGGGGTGGTGTGGAATAGGTTATGTTGTGACTGAGGTATAATATTTTTGGTTATTTGACTGGACAGGGCCAAGATGGATTTAGTAAAATGGTTATTAAATTGAGAAGCTGTGTCTAGGGTATTGTTAGTAGAGATGGGTGCTGGGGTTGTGGTTTTGCCTGGCTTTAGTAAGGAGTTAATGGCATGCCAGAATATTTGTGGACTATTTGAATATTTCCTTTGGGCGCTAAGAAAATAGTTTTGTTTGTTTATTTTGGATTCAGCCTTGGCCTTGTTTCTAAGCTGTTGATAGTATTGTCTGGAGCTAGGGGTTTTGTCAGTTTTCCAGATTTTCCAGGCTTTATCTCTAGCTTTTAGTAAGGCTCTGGTGTCTCTATTTAGCCAGGGTGAGTTGGCTTTAACTCTGATCTTTCTGCTGGGAGCTAGACTATTAAGGATGTTAGAGAAGGTTGTATTGAAGTAGTCTACTGCCTGGTCTAACCCGAGTGTCCGTAGTGGTTCCCAGTTGCAGTGGCTTAGGACAGTATTTAGGTATCGTGGGGTAAGGTTACGGTCATCTCGCATAAATTTGTAGACTACTGGTTTGGGGTGATTGGAGTGTTTCTGGAGTAGGAAGGTGGGAGATGATCACTTAAGTCATCTGGGAGGCAGCCTACTGTATAGTTTTGTTTGGGATAGTTGGTTAGTGTCCAGTCCAGTATGGATTCTCTCTTTGTTTTCTCATCTATTCTAGTTGGTTCTTTAATTAGTTGAGAGAACCCATATAGATTGATATGTGTAGAGGGGCTGCTGGAGTTACAGGTTGCCCAGTCAGTGTTAAGGTCTCCTAGTAGGATCGTTTCCTGAGGTAGATTGTCCTTTGTCCAGTGTAGGATGTCTTCTATTATGAGCGAGTTGTTGCCTGGAGGTATATAGCAGCATATTATATTAATCTTCTTGGTGTTTCTTATGGATAGGACAGAAAACAGGACTTCAGCAGTTTGAAAAGTGGGTGGTGTGGTGCAGGAGCTGGAGGTTAAGGATGTTTTTAAAGAGAATGGCTACTCCTCCTCCTTTCCTGTTTGTTCTATCAGATCTAAGTGTATTATACCCTGGGGGAAGAAAGACTTCATCTTGGATACTGGGTGTAAGCCAGGTTTCTGTAATGAGTATATCAGGGTTGTATTGGGCTATGAATGCATGTAGGTCTGTTAGCTTATTGGTAATACTTCTTATGTTGAGATTTAGGATTAGCAGGTCAGATGTTTGTCTAGCTGAGAGGGGACCTGGATTTGGGTGAATGTCACCAGAGGTTAGCAGAATTTGTAGGAGCGTCAGTATGTGTTTTTTAATATTAATTGTTAGCTTGGTCTATGAGAGTTTTTCTTAGTGTGATGAGATGGTGTAATTTTTGTTAGTGAGTAATATGTAGTTGTAAGATTTATGATTGTAGGGCAGATGTAGAAGTCTGAGTGAGTTTGAGAGGGTGGGCTAGTGTGGGTAGTGTGATAGCAGTTGTGCAGGTAGATCTGTTTGTAAGGAAGTTAGGAAGGTTAGCGATAGTAGAGCTAGTGATAGGGATGTGAGTGTGGGTAACATGATACTACTTTGAGTGAGAAGTACAACTAGGATTCCTGGTTGGTTGTGTGTGAGGGTAGAGTTGTGTTGCCTGGGAATGTGTTTTGGGAGTGGGATATAATTGGATTGGGGGTGGGGGAGGTAGGATGAGTGGGTTGGGCTAGTTGTTAGGAATTAGGGTTGGACTACTGGTCAGGTGATTAGGGGTTAGAATAAAAGGAGAAGTAGTGGGCGGTGGGGGGGATAGGGGGCAGGGGGGGAGGGAAAGCGAGAGCAGCGAGGAGGGCAGCAGCCGGCTAACACCGACTAAGAATAAGATATTTTTACTCTCTTTATGGAAAACAGATTCCAGGTACTGTCAGGACTCATTCTACTAGAGCAGCTGCCACTTCAGCAGCCTTTCTTAGAGGAGTTCCTACCAAGGACATTCTGGAGGCTGCCACTTGGAGTTCTGTGCATACCTTTTCCAAGCACTATAACCTCCCTTTGTACTCTAAGTCTAGGGCAGGCTTTGCCTCTTCTGTTTTGCAGGGTCTTCTAGCTGCTCCTTCTTCTTCATAACCTCCTCCCGTGTTCTCAGCTTTTTGATTCTACCCTACAGTTATGACTGCAACAGTGAAACACGAAGAACATAGTACAGTTGTGTATACCTACCATAAATGTAGATGTTTGAGTGTCTTCATTGTTGCAGTCGGTGTTTCCCTCCCTCCAGACCCCTCTTGTTTCTTTTTGCTTACTTTGTTTCCTTTTCCAAGACCTTTCTGGTGTATTTGTGTTTCCCTTGGGACACCTTTTGGTTTTATGGGAGCTTCTGACATCAGGGGCAAGAAAGGCTGGAGAAGATGGCATCGGCTGTCAGCTTTATACCCATGCGTTCTGACGTCAGGGTACTTGCTGGTACAGCCAACGCCGGACCCAGACTTTGATATTCTGGCCGACCTCGGGCTGCCTGCCGGCAGGAGTACCCTACAGTTATGACTGCAACAGTGAAGGCACTCGAACATCTACATTTATGGTAGGTATACACAACTGTACTATCTTTTCCTCCATATTGGCCACCTTCAATCACTGTCTAAAGTGCCCATTAGACATATATCCCATGCAGTGGAGGGTACCTCAAGGGCAGCCAGTTCTGGTATTACCATAAGGTATCATGCCTGGGTGAGGTTGTCTGACTTTACTGGGCCCTTCATGGTGTCTTTCATCAATGCATCCTTTGACGGATCAACCTTGCTTGGACCCATGGTTCAAGAGACACTCTCCCACAGCAAGAAAGATGAAAAGACCCTGTCTGCCATTGGAATCCATTTTTCTACTCCACAAAGGTTCTTTTCCAGAAACCAGAGTGGCAGTAAAAACATGTGGTTCAAGAAATCTAAAGCTGCCTTTCAGGAATGTCCATGAGATTTTTCCCCAGATGCAGAGGGGGAAATCACCAGAATGGTAGATGCTGCCCACGCAGCAGAGGCGGCCCACAAAAACCAAGGATTTTGGAAACCCTTCTTGGACAGACCCTTCCAGTGCTACTGCGGGGTTGCCCAACTGCCTTCCTCTGGATGCAGTCAAGGGAGTGCTTTTCGTTGCACCCAGCAGTCTGGGAAGCCATCACAAATGACCAATGGGTGCTAAGGATCATATCCAAAGAATGCTTCATTCCTTATTTAGAAAAAAAAAAAGAATACAAAGAATTACCTCCCTGATGTTCCACCCAATCAGAGGGAGGATGCAGCCACATAAATCTCAAAATTGCTGCAAAAAAGAGTCATCCAGGAGGACCCTCTTAATCAAAACGTATCTGGTGTCTATTCCAGGTTCTTTTTGGTACCCAAAAGATGGGGGATCTGAGACTAATTCTAGACCTAACTTCTCTGATCAGATATGTAAAGAACACAAAATTCAGTCCAGCCTACCCCTGTTGAGGATAAATGACTGGATGTGCTGTATAGAGCTGAAGGATGCATACTGTCACATCAAAATAGACAGGTGCTACAGACAGTACCTTAGTTTCAGGCTGGGAGCCAGTCATTATCAGCTCAGATCACTCCCATTTGGCTTCACTATAGCTCCCAGGGTGTTCACCAAATGCTTGGCAGTTGTGGCAGCCTATCTCAGGCTGCAAGAATACCAGATTGTTCCCTATCTGGATGACTGTCTCTTAACTGCTCCAATCAGGCATCTATTGTTGCAGGCCAAGGATTACCTCCTCAACTTGGCTCCAGTTCTTGGAATAATGATCAACCTGCACAAATCCTAGTTGGAACTGGTTGAAGTGATAGATTTCACAGAGCATGGCTGGACACAAGAATTTATCATGCTTATCTGTCAAAGGACAGAGTATCAAATTTAAGACTTCACATCAAACAAGTCATGGCCATTCCAAAACCTCCAGCCAGTTTAGTTCCCAGAGTGCTGAGTTCCATGTCATCCATGATAACTCTGTTGCCCATGGTGCTCTTTCATATGAGAATTCATGGTCACTACACAGGAATTCCCTAAGCTTTCCTGTCAAACTTTCTTGGATTTGCAAGGAATCTATTCTTTGGTGGCTTCACTCTACAGATGTTACTTGTGGTAGTCCTTTCATTCTTCCTCCCCCAAACACCATGTTGATCGCAGATGCCTCCCAGATGGGGTGGGGGGCATTATCTGGTTTGAACAGCCCATGGCACGTGGACATCCTGGAGACCAAATTGCATGTCAATGTACTAGGGATGAGAGTGGTTTTCTTCCTCTAGGAACTATTGCTGTTCAGATGGACAGTACGTCAGTGATCTGGTACATTAACAAACAGGGCGAGACCAGATCTTACCCGCTATGTCGAGAAGCTCTAAAAACTGCTTTCTGGTGGCAATGCACATTCCAGGAGAATCCAACATCTTGGCAGACAGGCTCAGCCGATTTTTACTGGTGCCTCATGAGTGGTCCCTGAATTAATCCACAGCAAATTAATTATTTCAGATATGGGGTCAACTTTGCTGCGATCTCTTTGCATCACCTCTCAACAACAAATGCAGCTGGTACTTTGCGTTAATCCTTCCTCAGGGACAGCCACACAGGGATGCTGTAGTCCATGTTTGACCTCCGGGTCTGCTTTGTGCTTTCCCCCCGCTGCCCTTAATTCCCAAATTCTTACAGAAGACTCTCAGGTTGATGAAAAAGGTAATCCTCATTGCTCCCTTCTGGCCTCAACAAACCTGGTTCCCTTTCTTTGACCTCATCTGATTTGACCATTGGTGACACTGGACCCAACTGCAGATCTACTTTCTCACCAATCAGGGCACCCTCACCTGAACATTAAGGGACTGAAACTAACTGCATGGTTTCTCCAATTCCAGTGATAGCTAGACACCCCAGGCTCTCCTCCCTTGTTCAGAAAATATTGATCTCCTCCCATAAATCCTCAACCTGAAAAATTTATAAGAGCAAATGGAAAAGATTCTCATTATGGGTCCAACAGAAACAAATAGATCCTTTTACAGCCCCTGTCTCCATAGTTTTACATTTTTTGGCCTTCCTTTTCAGTAATGGAGCTAGTTACTCCACTGTTGAAGTACAGCTAGCAGCTATCTCCAATTTCCAATTTGGACAAGATTCTTCCTCTATGGCTTCATCCAAACTCTGTAAAGCCTTTCTTAGGGGCAATTATCTTGCTTCATCCCCCTATAAAATATCCTACTCCTCCTGGGGACTTTATAATTTTACAAGCTTTAGTCCACCCCCCTTTTGAACTAGCAGCTACAATAGATTTAAAATTTCCTTGTTGGAAAATATTGTTCTTGGTAGTTATTATTTCAGCAAAAAGAGTCTCCAAACTTCGGGCTGTTTCCTGCAAATATCCTTACTTGATGTTTCACAGAGACGGAGTAACCCTTTGTATCAATCCATCCTTTTTTTCCTAAAGTCACTATGGAAGATAATATCAATCAGTCTATTTATCTTTCTCTTTTCTTCCCTAATTTTCAGAATACGCGAGAGTACACTCTTCACTTGCTTGATGTACATAGACAACTATGTTTTTACTTAGAACAAAGTATTTCAGGAAGTCTGGTCAGGTGTTTGTATCATTTTCAGATGTTAAAGGTAAACTCATTACTAACACTACCTTAGCTGGATGGTTGAAAGACTGTATTTCCTTTGTTTATTCCTCCAGGAGGATTCCAGTACCTGGTCAGATTAAGGCTCATTCCACATGGTCTATGGCAGCTTCCCAAGCCTTTTGGTCAAGGGTATCTATTGAGGACATTTGTGCAGCAGCCACTTGGTCAAACTCTCCTACTTTTATTGCACATTATAGATTGGACATCATCTCCAGGAACTGAAGTGCCTTTGGCTCTGCTGTACTCCTGAATATCTTTCCACGAGGGCTACCATAGGTTATTGTAGCTGTGAGCTCTGTCCCACAAGTTAATGAACGAATGAATGAAGATGACATCAGATAAAGAAGTTATCTTTAACCCTCTCACCTTCCCTCAATTCAAGACTTCGAGAGATCTGATTGATATGTTCATAGGAACCACAGTTCCTTACCAAGCTCCTGATGATCTAATTTTTATCCTGTGCTGGCTGTGTTGGCCTATTTGTTAACCATTGATAACTGTTATTGCAAACTTGATCTGAGGTAATCTGGAAGAGTGTGGAATTATTGGTAGGAGGGAAGGAGCTTGAGCATGTAATCTTTAGCCAGTGAAATCCACAGGTTAATGAAGATAGACAACACAGATGGAACGTTATAGTAAGAATCTAACTTCTTTTTTGTTTAAAATGGGGAGCAAGGAAAATTCATGCCCCTGTGCTAGCAGTTAAAAGGAATTGTAGAACCATTTCAGGAGAAACTCTTGTTGTATCAGATAATCTTAACACTTTATTGTAGTCATGCTCTATTCTGAACTTACAACTGGTTCCCTAAAATTTGGCACCATCCAGATAATCTGTGGCATGGATAATTATTCTTTGGTTGAGGCAGTTAACTCTACAATCCTGCCACAGAGGAAGGAACACATCTGAAAGCCTGTGGAGTAAAACAACTAATTTCATGCCTGAGAATTCACAGTATCTTGTAAACTACAAAAACAGTGGAAGGTTGTTTGCAGGTGCTTCCTTTTTTGCTGCTTTTACTGTTGCATCCCTGGAGAATTGTATTGTTTTCTTGTATTATAACGTCTGCAGCAGTCTTTTTTTTCCTGACAATGACTATTCCCAACCCCTTTTTTTTTTTGCTTCTCCACCAATATCACTGCCTTTCAAGCTTCCCAGTACCTGATGTGAGGACATAGGGATGAAGTACCAGGCACTGCAGGGCAAGATGGGGTAGATGGGAGCTATCACAATGCAGCATCCCAATGTAAGATAAGCATGCCCATCCTCTGTCTGCACAGTCAGTCATCCAAGTTACCAGTTAAATTCTGGTCACCTGGGCCATCGTCAAGGCTTTCTTTCTCTGTGCTATAGACATGGGCTCACTATGCAGTTGTGCTGCAGTTTACCTTAGAAACTGGGTGTATCTCAGCAGTGTTTGTGCAGAGTAGATGTTAAGAAGAATAAACTTGGAATATTTTGAAAATTCAGCTAGTTAAACCTATTCTTTAGAGACAAATTGAGCACACAAATACTGTAAAATGACTTTGAGGTGGTGAAGATTACGCTGTGGACCCCAGACCCATGAGACATGACATGGATCTTAACCACCGAGCTATCATGCTCATGGTGTAGAGCCATAAGTTGGTGTATAAGGACTAAGCTTTGTTAGTTTACTACAGATCCTTCTCAGCAATTTAAAAGCATTTACAGATTGATTTGACATTGGTTTTCTTGAGGGTGACAGCAACAACTAAAACTGACCAGGAGCCATTTTGCTGCTCTCCCTCCAAAAAAAACAGAAATGCTTGGACTTTTTTTGTTATTTTTCTTTTTTGATTCTGTATTGGTTACCTATTAAAAAAATCATGAGTAAATAAATGCATTAAACTCTGGTGTCTTCAGAGATGATCAGTGATTTTTTTCCTGCCAGTTGAAATGTCACAAAGTAGCTTGTATCGTTGAGGCTGTCTAGTATAATTTGCTGTTTACTGTCAGTGGTTATTGGGGTCTATATTAGAACACCGAAGAGGTGTTTAATCGAATGCCTCTTTGTTGACACATAAAGAGTGAACGCATTAAAGCACAAATGCTCAGAACACCGATTTCTTTCCCTGGGAAAGAAATCGGTAGCACAAACACACACTTTCAAACATAATGTGGGGGGCTTTGCCCCCACACACCCCCAACTAAATATATCAACTCCGAGATCGCACTACAATGGGGAAAGGGTCAAACACACGGGGAAGGCCAAGCAATTTATTTGCCAGGGAAAGAAATCAAGCGTTTGCGTTATCGGTGTTCTGATATAGACCCAGTTATTGCTGTTTCAATTTAGACTGAGTGATATTTTTATTACCTTGAGTCATCCCTAGTGGTGCTGCATTCAGCAGAAAGGGCTAGTGAAGCACCCTTTTGCATAAAGGGGTTGAAGAGACTGAAAGGTAGAAGGTAAGCAGAACAGACTAAAATCCTCCAACCCGTCTTAGGCACCAGTTACCTTCTGCTGTTGCTATTGTACTGCCTGCCAGTGCCCTGTCCTGTCATGGGCAAGTTTTCTTTTTGTGGGAGAACTTCCTGTGTTCCACTGAAAGTCTGTGGCGAGGAGAAGGGATGTTGGTTTAGTTCTTCTGCAGTCAATTGGTGAAATGATTTCTGAGTCTATTCGTGGCACTAACAGTCTGGAAATGAATTACACTCAATTTGTTCTAAGAATTATCATTTTGTTGACAGGTATATGATATCAGAGAAATGAGGAGGCTCTGTCTGTTTTCCGAGCTAAGTCCCTTTTTCTTCTAAGGTAGTTTAACCTCAGAACTGGTATAACTTAAGAGGTGCAGAGGGCTTAATACCCACCCCTACACTTCTACACAGATAATGCCCAGTGTTTTTCCATTATTGAAGATTAGTACAATAGAAATTCACTGAATTAATATTAAATAATGTAAATTTGTTTGTTTTCTTAAAATTAAACATACAACATTTTGAGTGTCACTGGTATCACACTGGGGAATTCCCTCATCAACTCCATTGTCTCAAAGCATACAGTGATGTTGCAAGATTACACCTGTTGACTTTGCACACACAGAAGCCAGCCACATCATATGGTTGTTGATAGGGACAATGGTTATGTTCTGGGGGGGAGGGGTCACTATATTACAACCTTCTGTCTCATCTGTAGTACAATATTATCTCCCCTCCCCACCAAGAAAAAAAGCTGAGGGCTGTGATCGTTCAGTCCCATTGGCAGCTTCAGACCATCATTGAACTCTGGTCTCCAGTATTCCTTTTGTTGTTGTTCAGTCATGTGGTCAAGTCCAGCACACCAGACCTGCCTGTCACAAACTGCTTTTTTAAGTTATTGTAAATTCATATTTACTTCAGTAATATCTCCATCTCTTAGCATTTGCTGTCCCCTTATTTTGCTTTCGATCTTTCTCAACAACAGTGCCTTCTCTAGTGAATTCTCTCTCTGCTTTATGTGGCTGGAACATTTGAGTTTTACTATCAGACCTTCCAGGGGAGAATCTAAATTTATTTCCTCTTGTATTGACTGGCTAGAAAAGCTTGTAATCTCTAGAATTCTCCGTTTTCAGGTGTTGACTGATTTGAAGAGCTTGCAATCTGTGGAATTCTCAGTTTTTTCCTCCAATAGCACTGCTCAAAAGCATTGATTTTTCCAAGGCACAACTGTATTTTATAGTCCACCTCTTGGAGCCATATAATCTCTAGGGAAACTGACTATAAGGACCTTTGCCATCAATGTGATATCCCTGCTCTTTAAAATCTATCCATGTTTGCCATAGCTTTCCTTCCAAGAAGCAAGTATATTTTAATTTGTTGGCAGCACATACCATCTGCAGAAGATTTTAAGCCCAGGAAATTAAAATATTCTACTACCCTCACTAATTATCCATCCATACCTCTCAACCCTTTAGTGCACGAAATCTGGACAAAGTCTGACAAAATGGGGGGACAAAAGCCCAAATTGTAAATATTGCTCTTAGTAACTTTTAGAAAGTTGCTAGAGTAACGGTTTGTATTAACAAATTCTCTGAAGGATTTAAAGTCTGAAACTCAGAGTATGACATTATTTAGTGACTTCAATCTTCAGATCATCCCAGTGATTTTCCAGAAAAGTACACATTTTATGAGGAACAGACCAAAAATATGAGGCAAAAATCTGGACATTCAGCGAAATTCTGGACAGTTGAGAGGTATGTCTCCATCTCTTGCAATGAATTGACAGGATTAGATGACACATTTTTTTATGTTGAGCAGCAAGCCAATTTGGCACTTTGCACTTTCACCTTCATCAGTAAGCTGTTCAACTCTTCCTTACTTTCAGCTGTTAGAATGGGAATCATCTGCATATCTAATATAAATGTTTCTTTTGGCAATTTTGATTTGAGCATCTCATTCATATAACCTAACATTTCACGTGATATATTTAGCATATAAATGAAGTAAATAGGGTGATGATATACAGATGTCACACTTTTCCCCCAGTCTTGTATCAGTCAGTTATGCCATATCAGTTTTAACTGTTGCTTCTTGTTCTGCTTATAGATTGCCGCAGTTTGCTATGGTCCACACAATCAAAAGGCTTTAGAGTAGTCATGAAAACAGAAATAAGTATTTTTCTGGAATACCATTGCTTTCTCTACTATCTCAAGTGCCTGCCTTCCCCTTTGTATGTCTCTTAGTTCTCAGCTGATATACTGCTGGACTCTAGCTTTTGTAGGATCTTGGATATTACCTTGCTAATGTGAAACTTGGGCAATTTGTTGATATGAGCATTCTTTAGCGTTAACCTTTTTTTGGGATTAGAATATAAAGTGACCTTTTCCAGTCCATTGACCACTGCTGTTTTCCAAATTTACTGGCAAATTCCAAACAACACTGCAACAGTATAATTTTGCAGGATTTTAAACAAGTGAGCCATGAATTTCTTGGCTTTCTAGGGTCCACTTAACTTCATTCTCCAGGATGCTTTGCAGTAGATCACAGAACATAATGTAGTATGTATCATCTGTGTCAGGATCCTTGTACAGTTTTCTGTGTATTCATGCCACATAATATCTGCTGCTTTTATTTCTGTCACATCTTTGTGTTTTATCATGCCCACTCTTACCTGAAAAGTTCCCTTAATATTGCCAGTGTCTTTTAGGAGATATTTTGTATTTCTCATCTTTATGTACCAGTCCTTTGCATTGCTAATTTATATATTCCTCCATATCTCTTGCTATTTTCTAAAACTCTGCATTCGGTTTGATATTTTCTGTCAGTTCCTTGCCTTTTCTCTCATATTTTCTTTATTCACTTCTGCAATCCCCACAGACAGTTTCTTTGCCTTCTTACCCTTATTTCTAATTGGAATATCTTTGTTGTCACCCCTAGGACAATTTCAGGAAAGTCTGTCCATAATTCTTTAGACGCTCTTATCCACCTGGTCCCATTCTTAAATCTGATCATTACCTCCTCCATGTAGTCATTTGGAATATGTTGAGCTGTTATCTAGTTGGCCTGAATAATGATCTTGTTTTCTGTAATTTAATTCAAAGCTGTGCGTTAAGAAGCTGATGGTTTGAGCCACAGTCGGATCCAGGTTTTCTTTTTTGTTGAATTTATAGAACTCTTCCATCTCTGACTACAAAGTATGCAAGTCAGAAGTCAGTATGATTTTGTGGTTGAGCATCTGGTGATATTCATATGTAAAGCAATCTGTTGGGGGGGGTGAACGAATTTTAGGAGTCTATGTCCTGCTTCATTTCATACACCAAAGCCAAAACTATCTACTGATTAACTGCATTTCATTATTGTTCAACTGTATTTCATTGCTATTTACTGCTATTCTTTACTGTTTAACTGCATTTTACTGCATTTCATTACTGTTTAACTGCATTTTTACATACTGTGAGTTCTGTTTTTGTCTGTAAGTGCTTTTTGTGAGGCTTACTGTGTTCTTAACCCTTAATTTGAGCAGCGTAGTCTGGATACAGGTTTTCTGCATCCAGAGCTGTTTTTTGCCTTCTGTGTTTCTGGTAGCCATCTTGTGTTTGCCTTCTGTGTTTCTGGCAGCTATCTTGTGTTAGTAGGGGCCTATCTCCTCTACTAGTGAGAGTAGCAGGGCTGTCTGGACCTTGTCTGGCACAGGCTGATTGGTAAAGAAAGCAAGGACTAGCAGGATTGGCTAGATTTCTGTGTTACTAGAATCTTTAAACCCTGCATTTGAGCTGGTTTGGGCTTGTTTGCACGTCATGTATCACAACTGCACTGTTTTAACTCTTTGTGAGGTATTTCAGCAATACATTTTCCCTTAGTAGCACTTGTGTGATCACCTACTAGTACCACTCTTAGACCTTCCACACTTTACCCTCTTAGATCTCTCTGGCCTCTCAACCTCAGATTCTGGCAAATATGGATAGACAATTTCCTACACTTTCTCCTGCCAGTCTGGTTGATATGGGCATCCCGAGACAGTGTAGCAACTACCTCATGTACATGGACAACCACCTAGGAACACAAAATGTGAGAGATGCAGTTACATTAAGAACCTAGAGTCTATGTTCTCTCCCTCACAAGCCAGTTTATCTGGTACTGAGAAGGTTGTCAACACAGACACCACACCTCAAATACAACCTACACCTACACAACACACCTACATATGTGGAGGTCCTCAACAAAAACATACCCAAACAAAAGAGACCTCTGAGGCAAAACACACACGCAAACTCCACTGCCCAACACATCACACATAGTCCACTCACCTGTGTCTCACAACCACTAAGGCCTAAACATAAACCCAACATATTAGTCATAGGAGACTCCATTGTGAGACACGCAGATGTGCCCCTCACCAGGCTGGATAAGGAGAAAGTCATGGTTAGTTGTTTGTCAGGTGCCAAATCCACCATATCACCCACGCACTCAAGTCTCCCAACAACAGGTGCTGTTATGACTCTGTCATAGTCCATGTTGGCGTGAATGACTTGAGACATATCTTCCTGGACTATATGAAGAGAGACATGATTGAGCTCTCTGAATATGAGTCCCAGGCAGGTATGTTCCTAGCCTTAAGCAGCATTCTACTGTCACCCAGAATGATGCCTTAATGCAAACAGAAAATGATTGACTTTAACAATTGACTTCATTTCTGGTGTCATTTCAAGGGACTCCAGTACCTGATAGCCTGGGAAGACATGTCTGACAAATCACAATGCTTTGCCAGAGATGGTCTTCATCTGTCTCCTTTGGGCTTCAGGCTTCTGGCAAAGGCTCTTGCCTCCCCCATAGTGCCTTTTTTAGGCAATGCCATGAGGTCAAAACTACCAACATGAAGATTTTATCAAAACACAAATTAAAGGTCATGCTGATAAATGCTAGGAGTCTAAACATGAAATTGCAGTCATTACAAGCATTCTTAACCTCAGAAGATGCTGATATTTGTGCAGTCACAGACACCTAGTTCAAAGCTGTGGAAAGCACCCAGTCATAGTAAAAGGAGGTGGAGTTGCTATCTATATATATATATGTGTGTCTATATATATATATATATATATATATATATATATATATATATATATATATATATATATATAAAAGCATACATACTTCCAGGCTGGTCAGACAGTATGACCCATAGGATACACTCCAGGTGCAATTAACCATTGACAAGACCCTTATTCAAATCATAGCTAGCTACAGACCCCCAACTTTGACTCAGGATGCCCACTCCACCTATCTGGACCTCTTTGGATCTATCAGTATTCAACCCTTTACCCTGATCCTGGGCAACTTTAATTACCCAACAATAGATTGGAAGAACTACTCATGCCAAAGCACAAATGCCCAGAGATTCCTTGATTTCATCAGTGCAAATGCCTTGGACCAGCTGGTTGACACCCCCACAAGAGGTGAAAATATCTTGGACTTGTATTAACCAACATGAGTAACCACTGCAGCGTCCCTACAGTGTCATCCTCCCTGGTAAGATCTGACCACAAAGCAGTCACTTTCAAGGTAACCATCTCCCTGACCCCCCTAGCTAGGGTCAAACAAAAAAAACTTCTTCAAAGCTGATTGCAACCTCCTGAGGGAAGGTTTGAACAGCTTCACAGCCTTCTCCATAGCAACAGGCGCATATGTCCAAGCCTACACTAAAGTATTATATGAACATTTATATAGCTGCATGTAATCAGGAATACCCAACAGGACAAAACCATCCTCTTCAAGGAAGAGTAAACCTGTCTGGTGGACACATGCAATAAATAAACTCTGTAATAAAAGGGAAAAAAAATTGCTGTCCAGGGCCAAGAAGGAGAAGGTGGTTAATTGGAAGCAATTTCTCCTTAACCTGAAAAAGCAAATAAGAGCACTAGTGAAATCCTCCAAAGTAAACTTCAAGTCCAAACTGGCCACATCTACTAAAGACAATCATAAGGCCTTCTTCACATATGTCTGCAGTTTCAAAGGAAGCACTCAGATCTGCTCAGAACAGGTGGTCAAGGACAATACATACGCAGACGCTGTTGATACAGCCAAACCTGCTGGCAGACAAGTTCAGTGAAAACTTCACCCCTCTGCTCCCCCATCAGTAAATCAGGACATCCTCAGAATGTGCCCCCCTCCCTTTATTTCTAGGGAGGAAGTCATCACTGCCCTCTCAAAGGCAAAAAAATGCAGCCTCCATGGGACCTGATAACATCCCAGGCTGCATCCTACATGAACTCTGGCAGGAAACTGCAGCACCATTAGGCACCCTATTTAATCAAAGCCTGAGTACTGGCTTCATCCCAGCCAAGTGGAGGACAGCGACTGTCATCCATTTGCACAAAAGTGGAGTGTCCACTGATCCAGGAAATTATAGACCCATCAGCCTGATCTGCAAGGCCATGGAGCAGATTATCATGGCCCTCATTAGCAAGGACATTGGCAACCTCCAGATACTCGATCCCACACAATTTGGTTTTGTTAAGGGGAAATTATGCCTGTGAAATTTGTTGGACTTTGAGACAGTCACCAAAGCCATGGACAAGGAGAAGATGGTGCACACCGCCTATCTGGAAATGGCCAAAGCCTTCAATACTATTCCACATTCGGGTATACTAGATAAACTCTCCCAACTTGGCATCAATCTGTATGTTACCAGATGGGTAGCAAACATGCTCACTGATAGAACCCACCTAGTCAAAATGGGGGAAGCCACCTCAAGAAGTAGACCTGTAATGAGCGGTGTACCTCAGGGATCAGTCTTGAGGCCTCTGTTTTTTAGGATATACTTTTCTAAGGTGCAGGCCAAAACCAGTGGGCTATGGCTGACCAAGTTTGCAGATGACTGCGAGCTGGACATTGTCATCAATTCCCCTTTGATGTGGACATCCTCCAAGAGGGTCTTACACAAATAAATGACTGGTGCCAGAAACATGGCTTCAAACTGAATGCCAAAAAATGCATCATCATCCCCTTTGGGGGGAGAGTGATGTCCCCAAAAATTATCACATTAATAATGAGGTCCTAAGCACACAATCAGTCGTGCAGGACTTGGGTACCCAGGTTGATAGCAAACTAATTTTTGACCACCATATTGCCTCCGTTGTATGGAAAGCTTTCTACATGGCCCACCTTATTAGTAAGGGTGTCTCATCCAGGGACAAGGAGGTCAGAACATCCCTGTATTCTTTCCTTATAAGACCCATTATTGAGTACAGTGCCCCCTTCAACATGTACCTCACAAAGCACATACAGCAACTGGAGAGACCACAGAGGCTCCTTACTAGAAGAATCCAAGGCCTCCAACATCTACCCTACACAGATAAGCTAAAAGCCCTGTCCCACTAGTCACTCTCAAGCAGACTCCTCAGAGGTGACCTCTGTCTGGCATACAGAGCAATCTCAGACCCCACCTTGATGAGACTGCTGCATATCTGCAAGTCAAGCTCCACCTGAGTAACCTACATGCGAGATCTAAACCTGGTCTGTGACATCAATAGGACGTGTTGGTGGGACAGATTTGTGTCCCAGAAACTCCCCTTCTGTGGAATAGACTCCCTCTCCATGTAAAGCAGAGTACCTCATTAAACCTTTTTAAGCACAACATGGATAACTGGATGGGGAACAGAAAATACACCCCTGAGATTCCACCCATGTCCCTGCTGGACAGGGGTATCGGGTGCTGACTTGTCAGAACATGGGTTAAATTCTTGGTTAGGCTTATAAGGGCCTCAGGGCCAATAGCCTAGTAACTTCCTATGATCCTGTGATTAATTCAAGTGTAGTTTGGCTGCCAACATTTGCATTCCAGTCACCTATAATGAATGTTGCATTTTAATTTATGTATTTATATATTGACATTTGTTGACTGGGATAGGTTGGTTGATCTTGCTGAAGGGCTTGTTTTTAGCAGCAGTCCTGGCAGCAAAGCTTAATATTGATGTGAAAAGATAAATGTAAGAAGAGACATTAGTGAGGGTTACATTATCTATAAATCTATAACACACACAGTTGAGATTGTAACAGACAGTAAAACAATTAAAAAATATATAAACATAAAAGAGTTATACACAAAGTGTTATATAGTTAGTGTCTGTTATACATAATGTTTAATGTCTAGTTCATTAAGTTATGGATGTGTAGATATGCTCTTGTGGGTGGGGGTTTCTGTATTATAGTATTTTAGTCATTTACTCAAGCATGTCCCTCCAGGATGTACAATTTGTAGTAGAGCTATTGCTGTAGCTGATCCATTTGAATGTGTTGTATGAAGGGAAAGGTAGAAGTAAGGGGGTGTTTCAGTCAGCAATAATAAGGTAATAAGGATATAGGGAGCTTGAACACTAGAGTGAGGAAACAAATATTGGGAGTTTGGGTGGGAGGTTGGTATAATAGTTAAGGTGTTTACCTTACAGACACAAGGTGCAGGTTTTGATTCTTGCATGGGGTGATTGACTAGGCTTAAAATGGCCCAGAAGGGCAGTTAGCTTAGTACTAACTTATGAAGGATGAGGAAAAAAGAAAATGAACATGTTGTAGAAATGTGTTCAGACTATATGGGTGGACACTGACGAAAGCTCAGAACAGTAAGAACAGATAAATATACTGATGAGATTGTATCCGTTTTATGACAAGATGAGTATATTGATGGAATTTGGTATATTGTATCTTTTTTGATGCTATTTCCTGAAGGTGCTGCAGGTCCTCATAAACTTAGTCACATTCTCCTCTTCTGCATCTGTAGTTGGGGCAGAAACTTGTATCACTGCAATGCTGGTTGGCTTTCCTTACAGTCAGACTTGAGATTATTCTGTTATTTTTAGGGTTGTAGCTGACCACTGATTTTGACACATGAATTTTGAGGGATCATCTGCAACAGTTTTGTCCATAGTAGATCACCACTGCTGAAATAGGTCCTTTCAGTAAGCTAACCTCTGATTAGCTGATGTAAAATGACCCACTCCAGTCCATTTTAGTTTACTAATTCCCAAGATGTCAGTAATTATTCTTGTAATCTCATCCTTAACTGATTCAAGTTTACATTGATTAATATTTCTTACATTCCAAGTTCCAGAGGTTAATAGTTCTTTACAGCATCAGATTTTCATCTCTGAATGTCTATGTAGAGGATGTATTTTGCCTTTAATTTGACTGCATCATAACCCCTAGCATTGCCCATACATTTCCCCTAGTAGTATGCTGGACTCCTCACCTGAGGGTGACATCTTCAAGTGTCATTTTGACATGCTTCTATTTGTTTTTGTTCATAAAGTTTTAATGGCAAAAAAAGTGACCTGCTTGTCTTGGGTGGCCCGACTTTGTATATTTTTGGCTTCAGTGAGATGCACATAAGCCCAGTCACCATGACACAGGACAAACATTTTACCTTTCTGCTAGTGGAATGACTATAACCAGTGGGACTGCTTAGTGCAGAACTGAGTGCAGGACATATCTGCCTCTGTTCCATGATGATCTGCTTTAAATGTAGATATAACTCAAAAAGTAAAACCAATGCATGAAGTTCAAAATGGCCATAGTTTTATTAAATACAATTAAAATAGACAACACTTTTGCCCAGTATGCCAAGGCATCATCAGAGTCAAATTCAAACACTAAAATTACTTCCTATATACTAAGTACATACATCATTTCCTGTCTGTTCTGCTTTGAAAATTATTTTTCTTAAAAAAAAACAATGTTAAAACATTCCACATAACATAATATCTAAAACTTATCTTAAAAAACATAAAACCTTTTGGGAACGTATCAGCCAGGATACAACTGTAGCAATTCTGATGATAACAATATATATTTAAATATTTTTTGCTCTTTGTTTTAAAATATATGCTATTGAGATGCTGTCATTAATCCCCGGTTTATTCTTGGCATTCAAACATAATTGCCATTCTGTTTCTTTTATTTGTAAATCTAAATCCAGGTCACCACCCCTTCCTTCAATGAATACTCAATCCAACACAAAAAATATAAGCTTTTTTGAAGTTAATACATTCATTACTGTGCATATACAGGGCACTAATCAGCTTCTGTTTCTTAATGTCCCTGTTATGCTCTGCTATCCTCTCTCTCAAATATCTTGTGGTGTTGCCCACATAAAAGGCTGGGGCATGAGACACACGTAACCACATCAACCACAAATTTTGAGTTAGTTACATACACCAGGGAATTGCAAATTTCTGTCAGATGTTATAATCTCCACATAGGGACCATTATTAATAAACCTACATGATCTACATTTGGGCATTTTTAATTTGTATGCTGCACTCGCTCGCTCTTTGTTTTTCTCCAACACTTCTTTTATATTTGTTCCTCTACTGCATACTATTTTTGGTCCCTTACCTAGTTTTTCTTTTAAGTCATTATCAAACATTTCTTCCCATAATGAACACATTTTTGTCCTTAATAGTGTTGCATCTTGATTGTATTGTATTGTATTACCATAACATCATGACCAAGCTTTCCTTCTTGTGTGGTATTGCCTCCACTTTTGCCTCCTTTTAAAATGGGAACAAACTTAGTGGCTCTATTTTTTGTCACCTTGTTTTGTGTTGACAATAACAAAAGAATGGTTCTAAATATAGATATAGACCTCTTGTCACGGAAGTAGAGATGGGGGATTTTTAATGGCCACATCTTTTTACAGTTTTAATTAAGATTTTCTCGAGAAATTTAAAGTTACACTTGTTAGGACAGTGTGTGATTTTCAACCTTTTTTGGTGCATTTCATATACACTTCTTTACATCCAGGAATGGATCTCTGTTCAATGTAGAGTGACAACTTTCATGATGAACTCTTGGATAAGAACATGATATTAGGGGAGACAGTGAATGCTACTATCATACCTGGCTTAATAAATATCAGTGTGTCACCCTACTTTTGCTTGAAGCCAGATATTATTGTTGTAAGGCTGTCTGAGGCCACAGAGGCTAGAAGACTGGAAAATACTAGACAAGCAATCAATGGGACCATAAAATGCCTAGCTTTATACACCAAAGACCCAATTTTTGTTGTTTCCTCCACTTCAGGTAAACAGTATGCTGTGAACAGGATTGGAACCTGAAAAGGGAACATCCTTTGTATTTTGAGTCCAACACTGTAACCTGTCAACTATCACAGTCACAACAAGGAGATCCAGAAAGTAGTGTAATCCCACAAAAGTACAAGATAAACAAATAATGAAATGTAAAAAAATGTCTTAAGCCTTTTCTCTTTTTTTTTTTTAAATAAGAAAATATTGATTGAAAAATGTCATGCAAATCCTACAGTGCATTTCATATAGATTAAATATAGTTCAGCTCTGATGGGAAACACTACACCGTTACATTCTAACATTTGTAGTTTATGACAACATTGTATAAAAAAAAAAAAAAATGTTCTTACCCTCCGGAACACTTGAAGTCACACATGGAGGATATCTTCCACCTGCCTTTGCCTTTTGTTTCTTCCTAGGGAATAGAATCATGTCCAGAGCTCCCATACTCACCATTGTGCCTGCCTGTCTTTGTCACCCCCATAAGGACAGTAAACATCATCAGTATGAATGGTGTGTGTGTGTTCCCATGAAGAGCCCTACTGTATGTTGCCAAATAACTGATGGATGCTGTTGTCAAACCTAATAAACTGATGGCTTCTTCTCATGGCATACAGATTTGGAGATAAGCGACAAGGTGAGTGTTGCATTTCCCTCACTTTCTTCTCCTTCTCTGAATGCTCCCAGTCTTGGAATCTATATATAGCTTAGGGATATATGGGGTTCTCACCCCAAAAGAAGCTTTTTGTGTTTTGCAGTGTTGAAAGTGTTGCTATTTTGTTTAGCATCCTCCCAAGGTTTTAGATGTTTTAGGTTCAAACAATTAAAATGGTTAAAGGAGGCGTGAATACTCATAATGGGCATTTCTGTGCATATATACACTTTGGGAAATCCATTCTCAAACTTCACTGGGCTTCTTTGCCAAAGTATCCCCATTAGTCTGTAGGGAATGCCATAATTGTTCCTACTTTCTCCCTCCCCTGGAACAGATGGTCCAGCCCTTAGCTCATCTGTCATTTTCTCTTGTTTTTCTGTGACCCAGGCTGATGATTTGCTCTTGATTTCTGCAGCACATTCAGGTGCAGTGCTATTTCTCTGCACCACTGGTCCAGCTTGTGGGGGCAGTATTTGTGGCTTGACCATGGGGTCGGTGTAGTGTTTTTTATTCCATACACATTTGCTCCATGGGGTCAGTGTAGTGGTATTTATTCTATTCACATTTGCTCTATGGGGTCAGTGTAGTGGTATTTATTCCATTCACATTTGCTCCATGGGGTCAGTGTAGTGGTATTTATTCCATTCACATTTGCTCCATGGGGTCGGTGTAGTGGTATTTATTCCATTCACATTTGGTCCATGGGGTCAGTGTAGTGGTATTTATTCCATTCACATTTGGTCCATGGGGTCAGTGTAGTGGTATTTATTCCATTCACATTTGTTCCATGGGGTCAGTGTAGTGGTATTTATTCCATTCACATTTGGTCCATGGGGTCAGTGTAGTGGTATTTATTCTATTCACATTTGCTCCATGGGTTCGGTGTAGTGGTATTTATTCCATTCACATTTGGTCCATGGGGTCAGTGTAGTGGTATTTATTCCATTCACATTTGGGCCATGGGGTCAGTATAGTGGTATTTAATCCATTCACATTTGGTCCATGGGGTCGGTTTAGTGGTATTTATTCCATTCACATTTGGTCCATGGGGTCAGTGTAGTGGTATTTATTCCATTCACATTTGGTCCATGGGGTCAGTATAGTGGTATTTAATCCATTCACATTTGGTCCATGGGGTCGGTGTAGTGGCATTTATTCCATTCACATTTGGTCCATGGGGTCGGTGTAGTGGTATTTATTCCATTCACATTTGCTCCATGGGGTCGGTGTAGTGGTATTTATTGCATTCACATTTGGTCCATGGGGTCGGTGTAGTGGTTTTTATTCCATTCACCTTTGGTCCATGGGGTTGGTGTAGTAGTATTTATTCCATTCACATTTGGTCCATGGGGTCAGTTTAGTGGTATTTATTCTATTCACATTTGGTCCATGAGATCAGTGTAGTGGTATTTATTCCATTCACATTTGGTCCATGGGGTCGGTGTAGTGGTATTTATTCCATTCACATTTGGTCCATGAGATCAGTGTAGTGGTATTTATTCCATTCACATTTGGCCCATGGGGTCGGTGTAGTGGTATTTATTCCATTCACATTTGGTCCATGTTGTCGGTGTAGTGGTATTTATTCCATTCACATTTGGTCCATGGGGTCGGTGTAGTGGTATTTATTGCATTCACATTTGGTCCATGGGGTCGGTGTAGTGGTATTTATTCCATTCACATTTGGTCCATGGGGTCAGTGTAGTGGTATTTATTCCATTCACATTTGGTCCATGGTGTCGGTGTAGTGGTATTTATTCCATTCACATTTGGTCCATGCGGTCGGTGTAGTGGTATTTATTCCATTCACATTTGGTCCATGGGGTCGGTGTAGTGGTATTTATTCCATTCACATTTGGTCCATGGGGTCAGTGTAGTGGTATTTATTCCATTCACATTTGGTCCATGGGGTCAGTGTAGTGGTATTTATTCCATTCACATTTGGTCCATGGGGTCGGTGTAGTGGTATTTATTCCATTCACATTTGCTCCATGGGGTTGGTGTAGTGGTATTTATTCCATTCACATTTGGTCCATGGGGTCGGTGTAGTGGTATTTATTCCATTCACCTTTGGTCCATGGGGTCGGTGTAGTGGTATTTATTCCATTCACATTTGCTCCATGAGGTTGGTGTAGTGGTATTTATTCCATTCACCTTTGGTCCATGGGGTTGGTGTAGTAGTATTTATTCCATTCACATTTGGTCCATGGGGTCGGTGTAGTGGTATTTATTCCATTCGCATTTGGTCCATGGGGTCGGTGTAGTGGTATTTATTCCATTCACATTTGGTCCATGGGGTCGGTGTAGTGGTATTTATTCCATTCACATTTGGTCCATGGGGTCAGTGTAGTGGTATTTATTCCATTCAAATTTGGTCCATGCGGTCGGTGTAGTGGTATTTATTCCATTCACATTTGGTCCGTGTGGTTGGTGTAGTGGTATTTATTCCATTCACATTTGGTCCATGGGGTCAGTGTAGTGGTATTTATTCCATTCACATTTGGTCCATGGGGTCGGTGTAGTGGTATTTATTCCATTCACATTTGGTCCATGGGGTCAGTGTAGTGGTATTTATTCCATTCACATTTGGTCCATGGGGTCAGTGTAGTGTATTTATTCCATTCACCTTTGGTCCATGGGGTCGGTGTAGTGTATTTTTTCCATTCACATTTGGTCAATCCTTAAGAAACTGAACAAGCAATCAAGTAACTTACCCGGTGGTCTGACAGTATCACATTTTATTATACCAGTTAAACTGGGTACAGGGTTCGTAGCCCCTCTCTGTAGATGTGAGAGGCTTTCCTCTTCTTCCCCTTCTCACAAAAAAGTTTGTTTGGTTGCCCATTCTGTCTTTTTGGTTTGTGCAAACAGTCTTTGATATACGGTATAAAATTAACTGGCCTGTATTCCAGTGGGTCTCTGTCAGTAGCTTTGAATGGGAAAATAGTATTAGTTTAACAGTGTTAAATGGAAGTAAACTTAGTGTCTGAGGCTTCATGTTACTCTATCCCAATATCCTGTAGTAGCAGACAGAACCTGTGTGTTGATGTGAATTGCTTGCAGTACCTTTCATTTACTTTGAAGATGTCCTCTGTTTTAAAGTTATGCTCACTGTTCTGAGAAGCAAGTTTAAATGATCCCTTGTGGTAGGCAGCATGCTGAATACATTCTTCCTGATAGCTTTCTATATTTTGGTAGGAGGCATGATGTACCCATTCTTCACAACTGCATGCTCTTATTCCTTATGTATGTTGCAAAGTGCCTTCTTAGACAGGATTGCAAGGCTGCACAGCTCTGGATTTTTGCAGCACAGTGTTAATTGTGAGTGTATAAGCAATGTCTCCCAGTCTTCATTTTACATCAGTTTCATACATGCCTACATTTGGAAAGTTTGTTCAAAGTGCTTAAATATTCATTTGACTGATCTCAGCAGTTGTAAAACATGTCTATGGAACATTTGTTTAAATTCTTGGCACCTGCAGATGTTTTTCAGACGTTCCATCCGTGAGTGCTGCATGTACTTG
Organism: Protopterus annectens; assembly: GCF_019279795.1. Lineage (NCBI taxonomy): Eukaryota > Metazoa > Chordata > Ceratodontiformes > Protopteridae > Protopterus > Protopterus annectens. The sequence goes on from NC_056739.1 coordinate 222,118,843, forward strand.
ATGCATTTGTCTAACAAAAATGACCAAAGTGTTTTGGTACATTGTTTGAACTCCTAGAACATTTTAAGTTGTTCAGGGTGTGCAGTAAAATGCAAATCCTGACCACAAATGCAGAAATTTAGCCACTGCTAATCTGGTTTGTCAGTGTATCACAGATTCAGAACACACGTGCTCAACCCTCCACTGCACAAAAATATGAAGTTAGTTTTTAAAAACAGCTTTGCACTTCTGAATGTATTTTATCTTTTCTATACTAAATAGATGACTGCTCAGAAAAGTGAAAAACAGATGTGTGATTCTGCATTCATAAATGAACATTACTCACTTCATGTTCAGGTTGATATTTTATTATAGTGTTTGAATACCTAAACCTTGTACAATAAATTAGAAACATGAATTTTATAAAATGAATGACTTAACCATAAAAATTCAAATTAAATATGTTGGCAGTGAATGGGTTCTCACTTGAACGGGATGAAAGTAAAAATAACTGTTAAAAGTAGCAGCGTCTCAAATAAGAAACTAGGGGGGCTGTTGTGCAGGTAAGTGATGTGCAGAACATTGCAACTGAAATAACCCCAGGTCGTACTGGTCAGCACCAGTCAGTACCGAGAATTGCAGAGCTAGTGCTACTTCTGAGACAGTTCTGCTCTAGACATGGAGAAAAGTTTTATCTTTCTTTCTTCACCTTTTCTGTCTTCTCTGAGTTAATGCAACAGTTGAGTGCACATGTATAAAGATGTCCCTCATTTGATAACTGCTGCTGTAACTTTAGCTATATGGGTTATATCCTGCATAGGATCTAACAGGCTTCCAGAGCTTAAGGGCACCTTTCATGCACCCAAACCATTAGCAGCTCAAGCAGAGGTGAAGCAAATCAACGCTGTGGGCACCAAGCCCTTCAGATATTTACTTTTGCTGAAAAGTGCTACTTTTGCAGTCTTTCAATGATTAGTGTTATGTTAGCGTTTCTCCGTTGCTGGGAAGATAAGTTCCCTTCAAGAGAAAAAACTTCCGCATTAATATTGCTTTTTATCAGAAATGTAACCTTTTCTGTTTGTTTAAGATAGGAAACAGTGTTGTAATGGGTTGTCATGTGACTTTCAATTTTTACAGTGAAGTACATTTTTTTAATTTTTGTGGGAAAAAGTTGTTAAAACTTAAGTGCATTCTTTGCTTTTCTACTTAAAACATTGAAATTACTTTTGGGAACTTTGGTAAGTAAAGTGCTTTGTCACTGTTTTTTTGCTAGACAGAATACTTTTTTTTAATACTTAACCATCTTAACAGTCTTATTTGGCCTGCAGGCTTCATTTTCAGCTTCACTGTTGAACAGATTTCCATGGTCTCCCATTCTCCCTTCCAGTTCCAGCATGGTCTGTAACTTCATATGTCTCAGACTTTGCTTGGGTAGCAGTGTCAATGTTAACAAATGTGTGTGATCTTTGGAGCAAAACAGACAGACCAAACCATACAAATGTAAAAGAGATGTTGGTAGTAATAAATGATCTCAAGTCTCTGTCACCTACAGCCCCTTGAACTATTAAAAGTGATTACATTTAACACCACACTGTTGTGGTGTGTAAAAAAACATGGAGGAACCAGGTCTTACCGTCTGTGCAGACTAGCCATAGTAGCCTGGGCTACAGCTTTTCAGCACAATCTCACTGTACAGATATCTTACATCCCATCAGTGCAAACTGTGGCAGTAACTCAAAAATGATAGGGACATCTCAGTATGGTGGTTAAAAAAAATAAAAATGAATAAAAAGAAAATAGCCAGCAACAGAGAATACAAATTCAAACCATTTAATTAGTACTTGTTTAGCACTTTCCACCACAATGGCTTTCATCAGAACATAACCTTTTACTGGTAAATGAACTCTTAAATAGTGTTCCACTGAAAATGCACTTGTCACACGACCCAATAACAATTAATCAATTACTATTTACATTTCCTACGTTGCTGGTTCCTAATCAAAACAACCTTATAATTTATGTTACTGTTGAGGCCAGGTTCAATATACATATAAAATTTGCCATTTCACGTTCTCTTTATCTCCATTGAAAGTATCTGGAACATGGTCATTAACACTGAAAACCAATTTTCTAAAAGAACACCACCCCATGGAATGCTTAGCTAGAGCATAATCATTGTTCTTAATTTTTATGGTATAGTGGTGCTCATAAATTCTTTTTTTTAATTTCCTATTTGTCTTTCCTATATAGAAATCATCCCAGGTACAACTCTTGGCAAGGTATACTACGTATCTAGTACCGCATGTGAAGTAATCAGGGACTGAATATATTATGCCTGTTCTTAAATTAAAAAATATGGATCTTCATAAATATGCCTGCAATGAGCCCAATTGTTGCACTTATATTTGCCTGTTTTTCCTTCTTTGTAATTTTCCTTGCCATCCTTTTCCAAGTAAGTTTTTATATTATTGTTAAAACAAATGTCCTGTCCCCAATACTCTTTTTACTTTGTCGCAGGCTTCTAATATCCTCCAATTGTTGTGCATAACCTTTTTAACGGCTCTTCTATCTATGAAGAACACTACTAGTACAGAAAAAGACCATTCTCTAAAATGACTGAATACCCTTCCCCATGCTCTTCTTCACCGTATCTTGCTCAATAATTTGTTGTACTTCACCTTTTGGATATGCCCTAGACATAAATCTTTCATGTAACGCCTGAATGAACTTGTCTGTTTTGATGTCTTTTTAACCTAATAAGCTGACCTTTCACTGTGTTGTATTTTATATATGTGGATGCACACTGGAGTAATGCAAGAGTACATTATGAGATACATTCTTGTAACTAATCACTGTAATCTAGTTTGTCACCACTGTGATTCTTTTGCACCTCCAAATCCAAAAAAGCAAACCTTGGAGGTGTGATAAGTGTAAGAAAATGCTGAAAAGTCTGTACTTTTGTTCATGTCCCTCAAAAATAACTCCAATTCACTGACCTGCCCCTCCATACAAAAAACAAATCATCAATGAAGCTAAAATAAGAAAAAAAACTTTTAATGTCCCTCTGCACTTGGAAAGATGCAAGTCTCCCAGTATGTTGTGTCCTTCAGCCTTTCCTGGCTAGGGGTCGCCACAGCAGAACTCCGGTCCGCTAATGATTGGCGGTTGATTTTTACGTTCTGAGTTGCCAGCCCTAACGCACAACCTTCAACGAAGGTACGCTCATTCATGCATGTCTCCATGCAAAAGACGCTCTAGCTGAGAGTCGAAACAAACCGCAAGTCTCCCAGTATGCCATGACTAAATTGGCATAATTTGGTGCCATGCATGCTCCCATTGACACCCCTCTTTTTTCATGGTAATAGGTGTGTTCAAACAAGAAAAAGTTATTTCTCAAAAGCTGGTCAATACACTCCACTAAAAACTTGACTTCCCCCACCATGTAGTGGTTGCTACTGTTTAACATGAATCTTGTCCATTCTAATCCTACATCATGTGGAATGGAGGTGTATAACGCACATACATCTAGTGTCACCAATAAATCTTCCCTTTCAACACTGATTTCCCTGATTTTTTCTAGGAAATCAAGAGTCCCTGATGAAGGAAAGAACATGTTTCACCAGTCAAGTAATACTTAGTTGATAAATTTTAGACACAGCTTCCAGTTTTGAAGCCTACACTGACACAGTGGGTCTGTATGGTGGATCCATCTTGGGAACACCAAACAATTTTCCTATTTTCGGTTTTGTATTGTTGAAAAAGTTATATGTTTTCTGAAATTGTCTCATTGATTAAACTACTGTACAGCCAAGAATCTATCTGTCTGTATGCTTTGTTAATTTCTTTTTGTGAAACTTCAAATAAAAGTTATTGTTATCTAACAACTGCTTACCCTTAATGCAATCCTTTTTGTTAACTATGACCATTACTCCCCCTTTATGAGTCCCTTAATCTAATCCTTTTTGTTAACTATGACCATTGCTCCCCCTTTATCAGCCTTCATAATACGAATGTCTTTGTTACAGGCCATTTGTTGTAAATACTGCCTTTCTGCCACAGATAAGTTGTAAAATTTATTTTTATTCAGATTACTTAAAACTCCCCTGATGTCTTTTTCACAATTGTCTTCAAATTATTTTATGATTGGATGCAGCGGTGGGATGAAAACACTAGTAACCACAAAGTCACCCTTGTTTACTGCTGGGTTGTTCTTAAAAAAGTTCTTAGATTCAACTCTGTAGTGTACCCTTTAATGTCTATAACTGTTCATACCAAATCTGATCTAACTGTGGGAATGAAGGTGAAGCCTTTCTGCAAAACATTGGCTTCCCCTTCTGAAAGTACCATACCAGGTTGTAAATCTTACAGTCCAACAGCATCCCCTTCTGTTCATTCGTTTCCTTTCTGTGATGTGCAGAAAATGCTTGTTTAACGAATTCTCTGATGCTGTTTCTGCCCATGTTTTTCAGTGTGCTGCTCCACCTGATTTTGCTCTTGCAACCGTTAGTTTTCTGCAACATGACAAAATGAAGCTACCTGTCTAGATCCCTTCTTCTCTTGCAGTATCTTTGATCTTCTAGGTGAAAAATGCTTAGAAGGAAGTGTGCTTGTTAGCACAATTTGTGTACTCCGTTCTATCCGTTGACCGACCTGAAGCCCCTGCTGCTGTCACTCAAAAGGATGTTGTCTTTTCCTGTGTATCTTAAAGTTGTTCTATTGAGACCATCGTACTCCTTGCCTCTATGGATCTTTTTTCCTTTCTTTTTCTTAGACTCTACATTCAGTTTCTTAACATTTTCTCATATTTTGTTGAGTTTTTCTTCTATCTGCAAAGGAGTTGCTCCCAAGCTGAGTTTGTCCCTCATAAAACTTTCATCTACATTGTGCTGCCTTCAGAGTTTCAAAAATGCTAAGCCAGCAGCTTCACATATACTGTTCCATTCTTTCAAGAAACTTTCGCTATGAATGACATTTGGTCTGACATTAACTTAAGACCTTTAGGCACTATTTTAACATTTATACAATACTCCAAAAGGCTATATCCCACTGCAATTTTTTGGCTTTCACCATAGACGCTTCTAAATCTTTGAATAGACATTTTGTGTTTACAAACATCCTTGTAAGATTTGATGGAAGTTCGATAGAGTCCATATTATCTTGAGTGTCAAAAGCTGATACAGTTAGAATTCATTTGGATAGTGGCTGACCAAGGGTTGTTTCTAACGCTTTCTTCCATGGAATACCTTTCGATTTATTGAACCAGTGTCTAATACCATGGTAGATTCTAATGGATTCAAGTATGTACTGAAATTCAATAAATTCTTCATTGTTAACTCCTCCTCGAGATTCCTTATCAAAAATATTGCAAACACTAACTCAGAAATGACAGGAACATCTCAAAATGGTGGTAAAAAATAAAAACGAATACAAAATAGCCACCAATGGAGAATATAAATTCAAACCTTTTAATTAGTACTTGTTTAGCTCTTTCGACCACAATGACCTTTATCAGAACATAACCTTTTACTGGTAAATTAATTCTTAAATAGTGTTCCACTGAAAATGCACTTGTCACATGACCCAATAACAATCAATTAAACAAGCTACTAAACTCTCCTTCTACTAATTCTACTACAGACAAGCAGAGCAGGAAAAGGACAAACCCTCACAAACGGAAATTGAATCGGGGGTCTTCCAGTTGTGGGGAAGGAACACCTTAGATAGATCTATTCACCTCTATTAAGAATAAACAACTGGCAAAGTTCTACTCCAATATTCCTTGCAAGCACATCTGGAAAACAGGTTAATTTTCATTTCCTTGGACAGAAATGCCATGCTTCAGCATGCAGGAGAGTATATGTGTTTCCCACATTTTATTTGTTTGTTTATTTATTTATGTATGTATGTATTTATTTAACATTTATTAACCAGGAAAGTCCAACTTGGAACAAAGCCAATTTTCATCAGAGGCCTGGGGAGAAACACTCCAGACATATGTTTTTGTAATGTGGGAGGAAACCGGAGCACCCAGAGGAAACCCACACGAATGCAGGGAGGACATGCAGACTCCGCACAGAAGGCACTCCAGCCAAGAATCAAACTGGAGAACCTCTTGCTATGAGGCGACAATGCTACCGCTGCACCACTGGCTGTCCATACCCTAGAGGGGACCAAAATCATGCAGCAGTTCTATGATATAGTCTATTTCCCTGAAGTTTTATGGGCCAAAGACTGTTCCCATATTGAAACAAAGATCTCACGTGGTGAACTGGGAAGGAGGTACCTGAACTGCAAAGGGTATCACTCCAACTGCCAAGTGGTATGTAATACATGGGTGTCTGCAGGTCACTGGGGCAGTTTTCATGACTCCCACATATAGCACACATGTGACCAGTGTCAATAATTTGCAAGGGGTGACAGGAAATCTTCATTCTTGAAGCAGGATATATTTTGGAACCCCAGCTCATGACACCCATCAGAAATCCACTTAATAAACTGAGTAGGGGTGCAACTGTATGCTATCACAAACCAGAAACATTATAGAGCATGTGTTCGGTCTACTTATGGCAGACTTCTGCTATCTGGATTCATCTGGTGGTGTCCTGCAGTATTACTCCACCATGAGTGCCAGAATACTGGACAGTGTCTGAAATTTTAAAAACATTATTGTTAGGAAGCAATTGTAGCATGGTGGTTTCATGCAGGCCCTGCAGTTCCCAGCACTGCAGCAGTAGAAGCTGAGATAGATCAGAAGTTATCAGCAAGGGATAACCATGCCCACCACCTTCTGGCATTAGCAAAGAGCCAACGGACTCCACATAGCTTTATGATATAACTATAGAAGAGTTATGCAGATACTCTACAATAAAAGTGATGCATACAATAACAGGAGTCATTGCTTACCTATGCATAGGCTGGCCCTACTGTACATCAGGCATAAAGAACCAAAGTAGCAATGTATAAAGGGCAGAACACAGTTATCATAATTTGCACAGGTGGACAAGGAAGTACAGGGATGCATGTCTTTCATAAGGAGGTTTATGACTGCTGAGGTGTAACAAAAGAAAAAAAGTGCTTTTATGGGAAGTGTAAGAAGCCAGTAGGTCAGCATGCACAGCCTGGTTCATCCTCACTATCTCTGTCATAGCAGTGGAGGAACTAGCCTTTGCCTCCATGATGTCTCCACACATACTGTGGGTTTCTGTCAGTGATGCACCAACCTCGGGGAGGAAGGTTACCATATCTCTGACCAACACCATTACCAACCCCTCCCATTGATGTCGACCTTCCTGCCCATGAATGCTAGGAGCATATTGAGATATCTGTCTTCTGGGGATTAGCACACTTTCCTGTTCTATAGTGTCCCCATCAACTGTCCTCTCTCAGATATTTGTGTATCCTTGTTATTTGCAGGCATAGAGATATGGTGGTTATACTGCCTGTGTCAGACACATTCACTGTACCCCTGACTGTGTCAGCTGTAGCATATTGGGACCAACCCACTCATGTTGACCATCATTCTCAGAGGTTACAGATCCTGCAACATCAAATGGGGCAATTTTGCAAAGCTCATGCTAGATAAAGAATCAGTTGTGAATACACCAAAGCAAAATAAATAAATATATATATGTATGTATCCAGTGTAAGTATGATCCAACACCACAACTACATATGCAACGGAAAACTACAAGCATGAGAAAAAATAACATGGCCTATACTTTATGCAGGCTTATATAGGCCCTAGGGCCAATAGCCTAGTACCTACCTATGAACCTATTCACCCCGGGGATCACTTCTCTGGCTCTGCTCAACAGTGGCACAGGAAAATAATTTTCTTGGGTGGCGAAAGCCAGGGTACCTTTTGGCTAGGCTTATATAGGCCCTAAGGCCAATAGCCTAGTACCTACCTATGAACCTATAAACCTATATGACTTGGTTTTTGAATCACTGATGTACCTGTGTAAGTCAGCCAAATTTAATGAAATTTAGAGATACTTTGAGGTAATGAGCACTTGTAATTGTTGGTACAATGAACTAGGATACACCTACCAGGGGAATCTGTAGCTGAAACTCTCTGAGACCTCAGTAGGTGCTCAAGGGTTGTGTCTACCATCTACCCTAATAATTCTGCATGCTACTGCATTCAGGACACCTGCAATGTAACCCTTAATATACTTTTGGACAAGACAGTTACAAGTACTGACAAACTGACGTCCCTTCTAGGCCTTAAAGAGCTGTGTGTTATAGCCATTATAAAACCTATGTTATGATTAAGCTAAAAGTCTGTATTTGTTGCCATGGTCAGGAAGTTGTTTGTAGATTAGCTTTTCTAATGTCTTGATTTGGGGACATACATTAGTGATGGGTCTGTAACTCTGCAGAGAGAGGAGTATTGTGATGGCTTGCTGAATTGTGGTTTAGAACTATGGCAGTGGTGCTAGACAAAAAGTACGGACAATGGACTTCACTATTACTGGGACTGCCTTTATGAGGAGTTTGAGGGCAAGGTGAAGAATATGAGAAATTAGTATTAGTCTGAAGCTTGCATTTGTTTTCACTTGAGAAGTTGATGGCTGTGAGTTGAAAGGAGGGGCTGTTCTGAACAAATGTTGACTCTGTCTAGGATGTTGGAGATAAGTGTGTAGGTACTGGGGAGAGTTACATTTAGTTGGATTGGTTGAGGTAATATATTGCTTGATTTTAGATATTAGGTCATATCGTATACTTATGCACTGAGTTTTAGGATCTGTCCCTGCTAATCCTTTGTTTTACAGAAGAGTTTTGAATAAAATAACATAGTTGCTGTTTTTACCCCTTCTATGTGCAGACAGACATCTTAATGTTAGAAAGTTGTTACATCATCTGCCTTGCTTGATGATTTCCACTTATCCCAGGCTGGATTTCTAGCCCTTATTTTTAACACCTTTATTAAATTATTACAAGACATTCTCATCTCAATTCCAGCTCTGATGAAACCGTTACATATTTGTAAAACAAACTGCACAAGGACCACCTGATCTAAGGATCTAAACCTGGGCTGTGACATGAACAAAAACATGCTATACAGACAGATATGTGTCTCAGAGAGTACCCATTCTCTGGAACGGGCTTCCTATTCATATAAAGCAGAGCCCTTCCCTGGCCCTTTTCAAACACAGTTTGGATCAATGGATGGGGAATCATAAATGCATTCCTGGGATGGCACCCATGTCTCTTATGGACAGGAGCAGTCTGTGAAATATTTAAAGGCATAGGCACTAACCTTAGTTATCCTCTAGCTCTTAGGGATCAAAAATTTGGATAAAAATGTCTAGGCTTGTAAGGGCTCTTGAGCTGTTAGCCTAGCAATCTCCTGTGAACCTAAGACATAGGTGCACATACATTAATAGAAAAACAAATGAACATTTTTCATATGTTATCTATTGCACATTTTCTTTCTTTATAACAACTGTCATTCATTCCAACATTACATAATTTGTCCAGTTTCTACCTTTCCTTAAACCTCACTCCTCCCTTTGAGCATTACTCTGCATGTATTTTTTCCGCAAATTCCATTTATTTCTATGTACTTTGCCCCTTCCCCTTTCTAAAGATCCCACATCTAGGTTTTTTATCCATTTAACAGTATTCAGTATAGCAGTTATAGCTGGTCTAGATTTTGATTTCCATTTTCTGGTAATTGCTTTTTTGGCAGCCAATTGCATTTAATTTAATAAACATTACTATGTCAAGGCAATTCAGATCTTGCATCCCAGCTCAAAATAATTATTTCCTTAGTTACAACCATTTGCTTTCCCAATATTTCTGACACAGTTCTCTAGTAAGACATTTGAAAATTTGCCAAATCATTACGCACTCAAAATATATGTTCACAGTAAGCTCTTTCTTTCCCATCACACCTCTAGCATTTCCTGTCTACCCGAGGAAATGCTCTTTGAAGACTTGGGTATAAAATACCTATGCAAACAGTTCCAAGCAAAAATCTTAACCTTCTAAACTTTGGTGCATACATGGGAGTAATAAATGCCCTTCCATTGTTACTTTGGGATGAGAGACTGGAAAAGCAATTTACAATCTTTTCTAACCTCCACTAATTGGTTCTTAACATGCAATATTTTATATAGTCTATTATTATAATAATTATCTCTTTTTAAAGTCAGCTTTTGTTTTAGACTCAACTAAAAACTCTTACCAGAGCAGCTCTTTCTCTTAGGACTCTCCCATCCCTCTCTCTTTGCTTATACTCTGATCTCAGTCCCTGGAAGGGAAGGTTATCTGTAACCTGCACTCCAAGCATTTGCTTAACCTTCTCCCACTCTTTAACCTTTCCCTCTCTAGTGATTTGATTCCAATACCTTGATTCCTGTCCCCTCTTGCCTATTTTCTGTACCCCAAGTTGCAGTCATCCTTATTGACAAAAATCTCCTTTCTCCATTCCAGTATTTACTTGGTTCTTAGAATACTTTCAGCAACTTCATGAATATAATATTCTGTATGGTTGTTGTTATACTTAAGAATCTGTATCCAAAATCCTACTCTCTCCTTATTTCTTGAACTCACCCTGGTTCATCATCATCCCTTTTTCACTTTGATTCATAACCATTTTATTGTGTTATGTATTTGAACATTAACTGTGTAGCTCTAAAATATCCATATAAAAAAGGAAATCCTAAATCATCTTGTTCTATTGAGAGGACCAAATTATCCCTCTTCCCTCCTCCCCAAACAAATTTCTTCAACTCTTTATTAGTTATTGTCTAGAACTTCTCTTCTGGCTAATAAAAAAATATGCCTGATCTGTATATAAAACTAAAACAAATAAAAACATGTTCAGTGCTTGTATCTTACTACTCATAACACTAAACAAGAGCTTCCAGTTTCTCATTTTGTTGTATTATCTCTCTTGTTTAGTTTTTTCCCCCACATATCTTTAGCTGCCATACCAGAATCCTTTTAAATGTATATGCCTAAATACTTTATCTTATAGTGTCCCGATAAAATGGGTATTTGTTTAATCAGTTAATGCATCGGTACATAATTTATTGCTATACCTTTTGTTTTGTCTTAATTCATTTTATATCTCAAAAAGACTTGAAACTGTTTCAAAATGTTCTGCAGCACTGAAATATACTTTTCTGTATTTGTCAAGCACAAAGTAATATCCTCTGTAAATAAAACCAACTTTTCTTGATTACCATATCAATTATGTCCTTGAATTTCTGAGCCTCTTATTTTCTGTGCCACTGGCTCTAAATAAAAAGCAAATAAACTGGAAAGAGAAAACCCCTACCTGGTTCCTCTGTTCAAATACAGCTTATCAGAGATGAATTATTCCACCTTTATTCTTGAATCTGATCCTGCATACGTTTTCTTGATTGACCTTGTTATTGTATTAGGGATTGCAAATGCTTACATTGCCCTACTCATAAAATTCTATATTACTTTGTCAAATGCTTTCTTTTTATCAATACTCGCAAACAACAGAAGTATTTTATTACATTTTGCTTTCCTCTGGATCATCATTGTTATAGTAATGTAGTCCAATGTTTGCCACTCCTCCACAAAACCTCACTGATCCATATGTATAAAATCTGGCAATGCCTTTGACATTCTCTTGGCTAGTATAGACATAAACACTTTATAATCAGGGTTTAAAGCTGAAATGGGTGTAAATGAAGACATTTTTAGTTGGTCTTTACAATCTTTGGGTAATACAACCAACCACAGCATTCTTTCAAGATGCTGGTGCTTCCCCTAATTTGAAAACATTTAGCAAAATCTTCCAGATCTTTATCACTTTTCATCCCTCCTAACTTCCAAACTTCCACAGGTATATAATCTCATTATGGAGACTAACCTACAGATTTATATGTCACAGTTTTTATCTCATCTCCTCCTATCTTAACTGGTAGTTGTTGAGCCTCATCTTCCTCTAACCTTGGCATAACTGTCTTCCATAAATATTTCTATTTGTGCTTTTTCTTGCTTTCCAAAATATTCTACCTTATACAAATGTTCATAACATTTCTGAAATATCTCTAATACCTCTGAATGATCTTTTATTATTTTTCTTGTTACAGGCTTCCTAAATTTGACGATAACCTTTTCTGGAGTTATTAAAAAAATAATTACTTAACAGCAGTCTTTCTACACTCCTGCATATTATTCAAATACTCTATTGTTTTCTCTTTGACACTCTGCAGTTGCTTCTCTTCTGGTTCTGTGAGATTCTCCTTATTCTGTAGCACTTTAACATTTGTCAACCCCTCTAAATAATTCCTATTACTATTTATTTCTACAGAATTTTTAAACTCCATTTTCATTTTTCCCTATTCACTAGTTCTTCCTTATGAAAAAATGTACTTATCCCTAATAACTCTTGAATTAGTTCCACTACCCATTCTTTAAATCCTTGTTTTTAACAAGTAAGTATGAAAATGCCAGTTAACTTAGAAAAAACACACAAAATTATGTACATTTTTAACAACTGAACTTTAACCCTCCAGATAGGAGCATTTCCCTAAATCTACAGCTGCACCCACATGCATTACCTAATCTAAAAGTAAGGTTACCCATGCTAAAGCACGTTACAGCCTGTGTTCCCTCTTACATGATTGCTTTCTGTACTTTTCTTCTATCTCTTCCCCTTCTAAATGTGACAAAACAGCTTGCATGCTTTAGGAAAAAAAACAACTTTTAGCTATAAGAAAAGGTGCACAGACCACCTTTAAATAAAACTTAATTCTGCACTGTTCTATTAAATGTATAGAAGTACTAAGGCTGCTAGGGAGGCTAGTATGTCTTATTCACTTCCCAGAATTTCAGTCTGTATATTTTTCACTGAAGATCTTGCTGCTATACCTTTAAATTTTGCATTTCACTTAGCAAAGAATGTTCAGAACCCTCAATGTCATTTGCTTGCACCTGTAGACAGCTTATCTCCAAGTAAAAGTAGCAAGCAATGAGATGCTTGAAGATACCTTTGTAAGTTTCACTCAGAACACAATGTATAAACTTCTCTTTACCAACTGCTTTCAGCTGCAGACTTCATGTTTCCCACTGAGGGCATTTGCCAATGGAAAAAAGCTAGTAACTTTGCGAATTCAAAAGCCTTAGCATTTGTCATGCCTTTCATTTGTCAAGCCTATTTTCTTAAACAAATTCCATAGGTTAAGCCAAGGACATCAGTCCAGACATCTGCCCTTGTAAAAATAGAATGCATTATCTTAATTCTACATATAATTGATATCCATTTATACCCCAATAGTCTAAGATCACATTGTATTAACTTAAACTTGCTTTTGTCCAGCCTTCCTTATCTTGTTACAGTGTACAGTCTATATATCTTATAACTAAGAAAAATAATTTGTTTACTTTAACATCTTTATTATATACAGCAGTCACTGAAAAGACTCGCTGCATTTTAAATATACCTACTGCTTTACAATATAACATGCAATTTACATTTATTTTATTTAGCTTTTTGTTGACTGGGTTAGTCCTACTATGCTAGTAGACTCTCTTCAGGGGAGACCCAAGGTGATATTTATACTACTAGGGGAAATTTGGCCAGGGCATCAGGTAACTTTCCCTACTGTTTTTATAGGTGTCATAGTATCTTTTATATCCACCTGAGCTACCAGCAAATCAAGTAGCTGAGGCATTGGTTTAATGCCTCATCAAAAGGAGGGCACACAGTGGAGTGCAGCTCCCTGATAATGCTGCACTGCAGTGTCAGCAATTGATCTACCTGATCTAGAAAGAGAACCCACAGCCTTCTACACCAAAGTGCGTGTGCACTACCCTTTGCACCACTGACATTACGTGAAATGTTTTATACAAATATTAATAAGAACAAAACATATTTTAATTGTAGTTTTCCCTTTAGTGTCCTTCTAAACATTAATGACATAAAGTGAGGTATATGCTTTACAGTCCACCCACAAGTTTAACAAAGTCAGCAAAATTCCAGTCTTTCTCAGCCACTTTTACAAAATTCCAGTCTTTCTCAGCCACTTTTTCTTACAAAGCTAAATTTGCCAAATTTGCTAATGATGCCAGGGTAATCCTATGGGCTAGGCTTGTAAAGACTCTAGGGCCATTAGCCTAGTACACACCTATGAACCTATATGTGATTCATGCTTTCTAGTCTCTCATTTATTCACTAATTTCAGTGTTGCTGATCATCTTCCTGATCATCTCTAATTTCTCATCACCAGTCTCTGGTTCAGGTCCACAGTGCTCCCAATTCATCTAATCAGCTCATGTGCTCATTTTTTCTGTCCTTAAAACATTTTCCTTTGGAACACTGGAAAAGGTTTCACTGGCAAAGACTCTGAGCTTTGTTATGAGGAGAAGGAGAAACAGAGTCTTCTCCTGAGTGCTGGCGCACTCATTGTTGGACAAACCTTTTTTAAATTTCCTCCTTAGTCTATTCAGCATTAAAAGTATCTTTGATCCTCAAAGAAACATATTCTGTAGGCAGCTTGATACAGCAGCTTGAATCTCATACCTATCGCTCCATTTTCCCTGACTACTGGGATAAATTTGTTTATCTTTGGCTTGGTGTATAGTGAATGATAATTTTCCACAAACATTCTGTTGTCTCCAATTTTTAATACTTTTCCTTTCTGTCAGAATTTTATTAAGATCAACACTTTCTACTGGTATGATTGTATATACTACATTTACTATATTAGTAAGGACTAGTATTGGTATTAGCTACTTTCTCATGTCCATGTTTGGAGCATACACATAATGTGCCCTCTCAATTAGCAAATCTTGCTCTGGAACACCAGTCCATTTACTTATTTGTACTTTTATAAAAGTAAAACAGTCTATTCCTGCCAGTTTCTTTAGCACAGTAGAAACTTTCAGGTTTTCTCTATTCAACCTGTCTTCTGTTATTATTTTTGAAATGGCTCTTCTTGAGAAGCCTGATGCTCAGCCAGAGTTTCTTCATTTCACCTCCTGATTTCTGCAATTTTACCAGCTCATCTGAGTACCAGGTTAAAGCTTTTTTAGCCTTTTATTATTTGAGTTGATATATTCCTTCAGTGTTTCATTTATTTTAAACACTTCTGAGTAGATTTGATTAATTTTTCCTCTAGATTACTATAAGCCATCTCATGTACCAAAGCTGAAACATGAACTGTTTTTTTGCTGAACAGCTGCATGATTCTCCCCAGTCTTGGTTTTCTCCATTTCTGTTTTTTTTTTTCATCTGAGGTTCTCCAGATTTCTTCTTTGCTGACATCCAGGCAGTGTATTTATTAACCAGTGGCTGCATTTTGCCCAGACAGACAGTTACACTGGCTCTTTTTTAATATGTTGTTTTCACACTGAGAAAGCTCAAATCAACCTGTTGATCAGTGTGCAGCCATTTTAGAAGTCTGTCTCTAGCCCTCATTTGTCCCTTAATGGTTGTGGAGAACTAGGGAAGATGGTTTCTCTCAGTCTCTAAAATCTAAGGGGAAATATATGCTGATAATTTGGGTGAGGTAGATCAAAGACAGCTGTGATGCATGGCTATTTGCAAAGAAGTTCCTAACCAGTTGACTCAAGTTGAACATGTGAGTGAGTTTCCATGATTAGAGAGGAGATTACCCATAGATGAGAATAGGCTGGACTGTGGGTCTCCTGAAGGATCCAGTTGTCATGAGTGTTCCGTGGGTGATCAGGGAATTAGGTGCAACTGTTGTCTGCTTGTACCTCCATGGCCTGCTTGTGATGACCACATCCCATGGAGAATTATTCTTGTTCACAAGGATTGGTCTGGTTGGTTTCACTAATTAATTCTAGTAGGATAGAGTAGGAGAGGGTACTGCCAAGATGTTTACCTATCATACTATTCAAGTGAATGTTAGAAATCTTATAATAGTAGAAATTTGCTTTTAGCTGCACTGTGTAGCATTTCAAGTAAGAACTGAGCAAACAGTTTGAGAGATGAAAAGGTGGTAGATATGCAGTGGCAATGAATGCTTTTTCATGGCTGCCTATAACCAGTTGACTCAAGTTGAACATGTGAGTGAGTTTCCATGATTAGAGAGGAGATTACCCATAGATGAGAATAGGCTGGACTGTGGGTCTCCTGAAGGATCCAGTTGTCATGAGTGTTCCGTGGGTGATCAGGGAATTAGGTGCAACTGTTGTCTGCTTGTACCTCCATGGCCTGCTTGTGATGACCACATCCCATGGAGAATTATTCTTGTTCACAAGGATTGGTCTGGTTGGTTTCACTAATTAATTCTAGTAGGATAGAGTAGGAGAGGGTACTGCCAAGATGTTTACCTATCTTACTATTCAAGTGAATGTTAGAAATCTTATAATAGTAGAAATTTGCTTTTAGCTGCACTGTGTAGCATTTCAAGTAAGAACTGAGCAAACAGTTTGAGAGATGAAAAGGTGGTAGATATGCAGTGGCAATGAATGCTTTTTCATGGCTGCCTATTAAGAGTTGCACAGGAGTCCAGTACGTGGGCTGTCTTTACCCTGGTTATTGGCTTTGCTCATTAAGGATACCTGGTCTGTTGTCATAGAGAATGTAATAGTGATGACTTGGATGATTCATGTAGAAGGAAGGACAAACTTCCTTCTTGTGTGTGTATAAAGCTGTTTGATTGCAGCCCTTATTTCCAGTGTACACTTATCTAATAAATGTAGAACAGCCCCAAGTGGTATTATGAAAAATAATTTGAAGCTACGTGTTTTTCATTTTGAACAGAAGACATTAAATAGCTATGAGGTACTGAAATTAGAGTTACATTTTTAATATAACTATCTTTATTAAATCACAGCTAAAACAGTGACACAGGCAGACCTATATTAATGTAATAACAAGCATTTTTAAATGCAGTATACAAGTTTCTTTTTTGCAAATACTCACTTAGAAACTACACAAACTGTTCAGTTCTCTCCCTGCCATTATTCGCATTCCTCCTCCTGAGCACCACCATGCATGCAGTGTTCCCATAGATTCCATCTACCAACATGCAATCCGCTCTCCCCCTTCCAAGGATCCTACTTCCAGTTTCTTCACAATACCCAGCTTCTCAAACACAGTTGACCTGGACTTTGATTTCTACCCACTAATAACTGCTTCAGAGGCAGCCAGTAGCACCAAACTCGGTAAGGTTGCACTATGTCTCAGCAACTCTGAGCCCATGTCCCATCTCAAAAGAATCCCCTCCTCCTCCACAACAATTTCTGATCCCTACATTTCCAACAAAACACTATGCTGAGAATTTTCAAAATCTGCCAACTTGCTATATTCCCAGAACACTTGCTTCCATCCACCTCCTTCCCACCACATCTCCAGCATCTGCCATTCACCAGAGGAAAAACTCCTCAAAGTCAGCTTAGGCAAATCAATAGCCATGAAATCACTTCCAAGCAAAAAAAAAAAAAAAAACTTCTGGTCCCTGTAATATACCATGGAGCAACACAGATGTCCCTCCACTGTTCTGTGGCAAACTGCCCTTCCAGTCTTTTCCCAGTCCTCTCCAACATTCCGTTATCAACTCCCTCAGCCGTCATGCAACATTTTACATATCCTACCAACCACCTCCTTCAACACCTGACCCTGATCTAGACACCACCAGAAACTCCACCATACTTGATCTTTCACTTAGCACTTCCCTATCTCTTATGTTTTGCCTATATTTTATCAGTCCCTGATATGAAAGGCAGTCTCTAACCTGCAGTCCAAACTTCTGCTGGCTGTCATTCTACTCTATGAACTTCCCTCCCTAGTTATTTGTTCCTAATACTTTGGTTCCTTTGCTAATTTTCTACAGTAAATTCGAACTCCTCCTTGTCTATATTCTTTACCCTTTCTTGCAGTCATCCCTGTTGGTAAAATCTCCTTCTCCATTCATGTGTTGGTTTAGTTCTAAGAATACTTTCATTTAATTTATAAACATAATGTTCTGTTTGGTTGTTATTCTCCTTAAGGATATGCATCCGAAGTCCTACTCTCTCCTTATTTCTCAAATCCACCCACGCTATTTTGTCATCGTCCTTTTCCACTTTGATTTATAACCTTTTGCTTCTGTTACATATATGAGCCATAACTGCATACTTCTAAAGTATCCCTTCAAATTAGGTAATCCTAAACCACCTCGTTCTATGGAGTTAATCAACTAATTAACTTATCCTACTTAACTCTTGCCCTCTTCCCCTCCTCAATAAATGTTTTCAACACTGTAGTAAATATCATTCACATCCCCTATGGGTGACAAAAATATGTCTGGTCTGTATATAAAATTAAAGACTAAAAACATCTTAAGTGATTGTATCTTACTATCCATATCCATAATCAAGACCTTCAGTTTCTCTGTTTTTTCTATTATCTTTTGTTTAGTCTGTTCCCACATAACCTTAGATGCCATAATGGAAGAAGTTTTAAACCTTCTACCTAAATACTTAATCCTAGCATATCCCAATAAATATGGATATTGCTGAACCAGTTTATGTGTGGGTATTTAGTTTCACACTATAGCCTTTGTGTTTTATCTTCATTAATTGTATTTCCAGGAAAGACCTGAAACTGTCTCAAAATGTTCCACAGCACTGAAACATCCTTTTCTGGATTTAACAAATACAAAATATTATCTGGAAATAAGGCGACCTTTTCATGAGTACTGTACCATTCATATTCTTGAATTTGTGATTCCCTTCTTTTCTTTGCCAATGCCTCTAAATACAAAGCAAATGAAGGGAAAAGAAGGCACCCTTGCCTAGGTACTTGGTTCACAAATAGCTTGTTCCTACCTTAATTCTTGCCACTGACCCTCCAAATCAACCATACTGTTCTATCAGAGAATACAAAAGCTTCCATTGCCCTATTCATAAAATCCCGGTTGACTCTATCAAATACTTTCTCTGCATCAAAACCTACCAGTAATAATGGCATTATCTTACATTCTACTTCTGTCTGGATCACTATTCTTCTGTTAATATCCACAAAACCACATTGATCCATATCTGTAAAGGTTGGCAGCATCTTTGCCATTCTCCTAGCTTATATAGTTATAAACACTTGAATAATAATGGTTTAAAATTAAAATTGGTCATATGACACTATGACTGAATGGTCTTTTCCCTGTTTGGGTAATACAGCCACCCTTGCTTTCTTTCAAGATGCTGGTACTTACCCACATGTTAAATACTCTTAAACAGAACCTTCCAGATCTTTATCCATTTCTTCCCACTTAACAACCAGGCTTCCACAGGAATATCATCTGTTCTTAGAGATTTCCTTGTAGATTAAATATAAATTACCATCTGTATTGCATCACTTCCTGTCTCAGCAATTAATTGCTGAGTCTCATCTGCCTCTAAACTTTGCTTAATTCAGTTTTCCATGAATATTTCCATTGGTGCTTTTTCTTGGTTACCACAATCCTCTGTTGTATACACATGTTCATAAAATGGTTGAAGTAACCTTAATATGTCTGTAGGATCTCTGGCTAATTTTATGACATATAATCCTTAAATTTAGCAACAGCCCGTACTGCTTTATGTTGCTTAGGTCATTGTGCTAAAAGGTTTTGTGCTCTGGAATTATCAAAATACTTGCTTCATGCATATTATCTAACTACTCTCTTATTTGCCCTTTAGCACTCTGCAGTCACTCTTCTTGTCCTGAAATTCCCGTTATTCTGCAATATTTTAAACTTTGTGAACCCCCTCTAAACAATTTGTATTACTTTTTCCTATATCTTTCCTCTTTTGTTTCCACACTTTTCAAAAATCATTTTTTATTTTATGCCAATCACTAGCTATTCCTTCTAAAGAAATGTATATAGTCCCTAGTAACTCTCAAATCATTTCCACTACCCATTTCTTAAATTCATGTTTTTTAACAGGCAAGAAAGTACCAGTGTCTCATTGTGTTTGATTACCTCACACCCTTGTCTTAGTTTCTGATGGTGAATGATCTGAAGTAATTATTGGATATGTATCAAAGCTTTCAATTAAATACACGTTCTTGTAAAATAAAATTTCTTTCCCCCTAGCCCAGGTATTGTAACTTGGAGAATGATTTGTAATTTCTCTCAATACTGAATTCATATCTTCCATACCAAATATTCTCATATATTTCTTCAAACATCTACCCTCTCTTATTATATTTTCCCTTCTAGGTTTCCCTGATACATCCTCACTATTGCAAACCCACTTCCATTCCCCGCCCCTAAACAATATTTCTTGTTGAAAGCTGATCTTTTCTCCCAAAATGCTCTTAAACTCTATAATAGAAATTTTACGTGGAGTATAAATAAATGTCAGCATAATCCTCCTCCTCTACCAGTAACCCCTTACTGCCTCAAATCTATTATTGCCTTTTTTCTCTTCCATCATTATTGGATCCCCTCTAGTAATCAATATTTTTCTTACTCACATTTCCTTTGTCCCTAATATTCTGCTGAATGTCTACCCCATAATCTTTTCTTTGTCAAATTCACATTCATTTCTTTCCAAATGCATCTCTTACAACATTGCAATTTGCACCTGCTTTCTTGGTATAATTCAGTGTTATGTGCTTTTTATATATACCTGTAAAGACCATTTACATGCCACGGTAGTAGGGACAGCATAGCAAATTATGATAGAAAACTGTTACACATTCAAAACGTTCATGTATAATAGGAGAGAGTATTTCTGGCTTTTAACTTGAACTCACTAATGTTTGGCAAGATTAACTCTTTATATAGTTGCTTCTTGTCATCTCCATTTCAACCAGTATCACAGTTTTTTAGAATTTTTGACTTTAATAAAAACACACACAAAACAAAAAAAAAACAAATAGTCTTTCAGAATCACCATCCTCTTTTATCATACAAACACAAACACACGTATACTTTCAAAAAATACTTACCTCTCCAGATAGGAGCAGATGACCCAAATCAATAAATTTCACCCACAAGTATTTATCATCTTCTTTCAGCTGTTCCTGTTAGGGGTCGCCACAGTGGATCACCTGTTTCCATTTCTTCCTGTCCTCTGCATCTTGCTGTGTCACACCAACCATCTGCATGTCTTCTCTCACCACATCCATAAACCTTATCTTAGGCCTTCCTCTTTTCTTGTTACTTGATAGCTTCATCCTTAGCATCTTTTTCCCAATATACTCAGCATCCCTCCTCAGCACATGTCCAAACCAATGTAATCTTGCCTCTCTGGCTTTGTCTCCAAACATTCCAACTTGGGGTGACCCTCTAATATACTTATTCCTAATCCTGTCCACCCTCGTCACACCCAGTGCAAATCTTAACATCTTTAACTCTGCCACATCCAGCTCAAACTCCTGCCTTTTTGTCAATGCCACTATCTCCAACCCATATAACATAGCTGGTCTCACTACCCTCTTGTAGAACTTCCTTTCACTCTTACAGGTACTCGTCTGTCACAAATCCCTCCTGACACTCTTCTCCACCCACTCCATCCTGCCTGTACTCTCTTCTTCACCTTTCTTCCACACTTACCGTTACTCTGAACTATTGACCCCAAGTATTTAAACTCATCCACCTTCGCCACCTCTACTCCTTGCATCCTCACCATTCTTCTATCCTCCCTCTCATTCACACACATATATTCTGTCTTAGTCCTGCTGACCTTCATTCCTCTTCTCTCTAGAGCATATCTCCATCTCTCCAGGGTCTCCTCCACCTGTTCCCTACTCTTACTACAGATTACAATGTCATCTGTAAGCATCATAGTCCATTTTGCATGGGTAACCTTACCTTTTGAATATGTAATACTTGTGGATTGCACCCACTAGTATTACATATTCCAAAGGTAAGGTTACCCTTGCGAAAATGGATGTTAAAACCTGTGTTTTTATGTATACTGATTTCTGTCTTTTCTTTTCTTTTCTGTATTCCCCTTTCAGATGTGAAAAACAGTTTACATGCTTTCAATAAAGATTAGCCCTGAGAAAAAGGGTCTATATTATAACAGTGAACACTTAAAATAGCGAATGCTGTATAATCGACCCAAAAAAATGAAAACACAAAATTCTGAACAAATACAAAAAAAAAAACCCAAACACACCTGCCCTACTTAAATATACCAACTCTGAGATTGCACCACAGTGGAGGAAACGGAAAAGTCCCGAAAACGGCCCAGTGACTTTTTTCCCTGGGAAAAAAATCCATGTTCTGTGTCTTTGTGATTTTGTCATTTTGACATTTAGCTGTCAATTAAACAGCGTTAGCTTACTTAATAGGGAACTGAGAAAAAGTGCACTTTCAACCGTTAAATAAATAAACTGTACACTGTTATATTGACTACAGTAACGTATCAAGGCTGCTGGGAGGCAACTACTTGTATATCTTATTCACTTCTCACAACTTGAAATTTCATTTATTTTTCACTGAATTGCTTGCCAATGTACCTTTAAATGTTTATTACACTGAGCTGAGAGAAATGTACAAAGTACAGAATATTCAGGGGTCTATTGATTAATTGCTTTCATCTGCAGATAGTGCTTCTCCAAGTAAAATCAATTGGTAGTGAGGAAAATAACAGCTAATAACTTTGCAGTGGTGGTGCTGCGGTAGCGTTGTCGCCTCACAGTAAGACGTCCTGTTCAATTCTCAGCTAGAGCGTTTTTTGTGTGGAGACATACGTGAATGGGCGTACCTTCGTTGAAGGTTGCGCATCAGAGCTGGCAACTCGGTACGTAAAAATCTACTGCCAATCATTAGCGGACTGGAGTTCTGCTGTGGCGACCCCTAACCGGGAAAAGCTGAAAGACACAATAACAACAACAACTTTGCAGGTATGTGAAGGAGTCTGGAAATTTCACTTACAAAACACTGTACAGACTTCTCAAGTTCAATTGCACCGGTAGACTTTATCTCTCACTGAAGCATTTGCTAATGGAAGAAAACAACTAATGACTTGGAAAATGCAAGAAAGCTAAAATTTGCCAACTTTCTTCTTTGCTGGCATTCACCCAGTATAATTACAATGTAATTGCAAGATAACAACTGTATTTATCCAGTTTGATCACTTTAAGGGCTTTTTTCACAAATCCAGCTTTTACAGTGTGAGAGCTCAGATAGACCTGTTAATCAGTGTGTACAGCCACCTTGGAAGTCCAGTTTGGAACTGTCTATAAGAATGCTATTTCAGCTATGAGTTTGAAGACTGGTTGACCTATCAGTAGGCCATCACTTTTTCTTAGAAGTATATCAACTTTCTTTCAAACATAATGCTTTTTAAGGGAGGAGAATATCTATTGTTACGTATTTTCTGTGTGAGAGCATTAAGTAGGCGTGATGGTTTAGTTTGCACTGCGACATTTACATTTGGATATAGTGTGGTAGAGAGGCCCCTGAAATTCACAAGTTGGGCAGATCTGATTATTTTTTCTTCTTCTGGGCTTTGTAGTTGTGTGCTTTTTTGAGTGCAGCCTTATCACAATCCTTTTCCAATCTTGAGCCAGTAAGTTCCATGTTCAGTTCTATCAGTTGTTTCTTGGCTTGCATACAGATTCCTCAGGAGTCAAATAACATGACCAAGTGTTTCCATTTCACTAAGATCTTGTAATGGTCCACAAAATAAAAGGCCTGAGAGCAGTCTAATAAAGGAAGTGTATTTTTTTTCGGTACTCCATTGCATTTTTGTTATTCAGTGGATTTTGTCACTTTGATTTCTACTGCCCCTAACTCTACTTCTTAAACCAGTTTGCACATTTGATAGTTCTCAGTCTGTAAATTGCTGGAGTCTAGTTTACAGGATCACATGCATTATTTTCCAAGTTTGTGAAAAAAGTGCAGTTTGATAATATGAGCACTCTATAACATTGCCCTTTTTTGGGAGTGGAATATAAACGGGTCTTTTCCAATCCAGAGAGCATTGTTGCATTTTTGACATTTGCTGGCAAATTTTGAGCAATACTGTAACAGCATCCTTTTGCAGGATTTTATTTATTTATTGGTTCATTGATTGACATTTGTTTACCAGGAAAGGGCCAAAAGCTATCCATTTTCAGTGGAGGTCTGGGAACAAAAACGCTGGTAACAGAAAGAAAGTACAGAAGTATCTACAAAAAAGAATTGCAAAAATATAGTAATGAAATGAATACATTGCATAATAACTTCAATGATATTTAACATTTTTTAGCTGGAATATTTGGGAAAGTGTTTACGATGGTAGATTAGTCATTCTAAGAATGGAACTCAGTTTGATTATTGGATGATTGTACATTCAGAAAGATGGAACAAAAGCCGGGAGAAGGAGGGGAAAGGATAGAATTTGTAGAGAAATGTGAGAGAAATGAATGGTTGTAAAGAAAGGTGATGATGGGAAAATAAAAGCTGCAATGTGGAAGAGCTGCAGAGAAGGGTGGCTAGTGAAGAAGTAGAAAATTAAAAAAAAGGATAGAAAAGAAAGAAAGAGGGGTAGTAGCTGAGGAAGACATGAATGGAAGGAAGGAAAGAAGGTTAGATATATTAGATAATTTTTAGCCAGGCAGGGTGGATGCATGAGCAGAACCATTTTTTGGACAGGAATTCTTTGAGTATGTGTTTAAACATCACACTGTGAATTCCATCATTTATTGCTGCCTTGTTATTAGCAAATGTTTTTCAGGGCACATTTTGGCTACACCCTCTAGAATGTCTCTCTGAGATCAGAGAACATATAATTCTATTTGCCACTAATGTATGGATCCTTCTTTTGTAGTTCTGTATGTTATTGCCATCTTTTCTTATTTTCTTCTCTCTCTATGTCCCTCCCATCTTTATCTTTTACCATGCCCATTTTGACATGAAATTTTCTCTTATAATTGACAGTTTTCACGAAGATATCCCATCTTTCCCATTCTTTTGTCTTACAGTTCTTTGAAGCGATTGTTTAAAATGCCTGCTTATCTCTTATTTGGTGTTATCTGGAACTCTACATTCACTTTAACATATGTTTCTCTATCTGAGCTGTGTTTTGCTTTCCTTTCCTTTGCCCCTTGTAAAGCCAACACAAACAGCCTTATCTGCATAGTCTTTATTTATTTATTATTTATATATTTAGTGCAGTTGTTAACCAGGTTGGTCCAGCTGGGCTTGTGGCCCATTTTCAGTGGAGACCCAAGGAGAAAAGCAGACCTGAGACCCGAGGACAAAAATAATTTAGGTGTTAATTTTTTAATATTAGTTATTACCACCTCCTAGATGATATCATGACCTTCTATCCATAATTCTTCAGGTTCTGTCTCCACTAGCTCTAATCCTTTGTATCTGTTTTCACCTCCACAACACATTCATATAGAATATTGTTGAGCTTTTGTCTAGTTGGCCAGGGGGGTTGTTGAACTTCATTTTAGACTTTCTGATGAGAAGCTTGTGGTCTCTATCACAGTCAGCTCCAGGTCTATGTAGAGTTTTTTCATCTCTGACTGCAGAGTATGTATAGTCAGTCTGGTTTCAGTATTGACTATCAGGTGATATATAGTACAATTTTTAGGCTGTTGAAAGAGAGATAGCATTTACTATGACTAGAGAATTATCTTGGTAGAGATCTACTAGTCTATGTTCTGCTTCATTTCATATACCAAGGCCAGACTTGCCTATTATTCCAGCTGTTTTTGACTACAACTTTAACATTTTTATCACATATGATACATGTAATTTTTGATGTTATATACAGAAGGTGCTGCAGATCCTTATAACTCTGGTCAAATTCTTTGGCATCTGTAGTTGAAGCATAAAATTGTATCATTGTAATACTGAAGAGCTTGCTTTGAAGTTTGAGATCATTCTTTTGTTTTGGGGTTGTAATTGGGTACTGATTTTGGCACTTGTTTATTGGCTAAATGGGTTACTCCATGTCTTCTGGAAGGTTATAGTCCAAATTAGCAGATCTGATGATAATCTGATGTAAAATTACCCATTTTGGCTCATTTCAGTTTACTAATTCACACCACAGCAATGTTTATTCTGTTAATCTCGACTTTAAGTACCTCAAGTTTGCCTTTACTTGTTGTTCGTACATTTCAGGTTCCATCGGTATATGATTCTTTGCAATATTAGACCTTCCTTTCAGATTTGAGCACCTCAGCAGATTGACGTCCTCTTTGCTCTAATCCATTCTTGTCATAACCTCTAGCACTTCTCATACTTCTGCTCTATACTTCATCATGATTATACCGGGCACCTTCAGACCTGAGAGTCTCAAAAGGGCAAATTCCCAGTCCCTATAGTACCCATGATCAAACACGCACAGCAGCCGACATTAAGAGGTTTTAGTCTCAAGCTAAAAAGAAAGGAAAAAAGGGCGTTTGCTCTTTTAAATGCTTGATATTATAAACTGCATCTATATATCACAAAATAACACCCAAAAAAGAATCACAAAAAGTTCTCCGTGCTTTCATTCTTTAATACCAGATTTCGTCAGAATAACCTTACACAACTAAAACAGGAAATAAATACAAAAGGTCAAATATTATGTGACTCCTGACAGCCAATATTTTTCTGAAAAGTTAGTTTCTAATCTCAATCTGCAGCAGAATTCACTGACTTCTAGAAGATTGTCCAAATCAACAGAAAAAGAAATTTTTCACTCAATGATCAAATACAAAAAAGGGCAATCTTTTAAATGACCGTACTTGGGCTTGTTTATGTATAGCATTTTATGGTCTCTTTTTGATTGCTTGCAAATGTGCATAGATTCCCTCTTGCAGTCTCCTATCAGTATTTCCTACATACAATGCATGACAGTTAGAACAAGAAGCAATGCTTTATGTAATCATACCTAGAAGACAAGGGACTCTGCTGACAGTTGAGATTTGCAGCTAACGTTTCTCCTAGTCTTAATAAAAAATGAGTGTTTAGACAAAAGGCTGCAGAATTTGTAAGTATTAGTTTTAAAAGCATTGAATTATTCATGGGATCATAGTCATTGGCTGTCATGTGTCACATGACAGTTGACCTGTTGTATTTATTTCCTGTTTCATTTGATTGGGTGGTTCTGAAGAAATTGTATTAAGGGACAAAAGCACTAAAACACTTTCCTTTTTTGATACTTTTTGGGTGTTGTTTTGCGTTTTTTTATTTTTCCGTCTGTTTCCATTAGTGTTTTTGCATACATATTGCCATTGCCTTCTTCAGGGGACTGCATTCAATTTAATCTCTCTGCCATGATCTTGGATTGCCCTACATTCTGTAGCCCACTGCATCACTAAGATGCACAAAAGCCTCCTCACCATGACAAAGTAATGGTCCAAAAGGGGTGCGATTAGTTTTTCCATTTTATAGTATGTAAATAGTCTAATTTATATTTGTACTCATTACTGAAATTGAAGTAAAATATGCTCTAATTGTTTTATAAACTGGCATTAAATATATGTGTGACATTTTTTGAGTACATTTTTTCTTGGGTATAAAAATCAAGAATAGGTTTAGAGACAGTGTTGCTGAAGGGAAATGACTGCAATATAGCACACATTAAATAACTAATGTGTAGTTCACAGGTAGTAAGAAAAATCTCACTAAAAACACTACTTGCTAGGAAAAATGTTTAACAGTGTATGTAGAATATGACCCTTAGTATTGTTCCGAAACATCATCTGGTACACCAGAGCACTGTGCTTCAAAGTGCTGCAGTGTAACAGTGTAGATAATTTAATTTAAGAGACGTCGCATTTCAAGGGCAGCAGAACAAGTGCCAGTTGTGTGAAAGCAAGAGCATGTAAGGCAAGTTGCACTTGCTAACCATGACGTCCCTCCCTTTGGAGTAGGTCGTCAGGTCAACGGACATCTATTTAAAACTATGATACTTGCTGAGACGCAAGATGGCTGATGAAAATCCCTTAACAGGGGCTTCCCCCTCTGCTCTGAGGTGGAATAGACTTAAAGATGTGATGCTTACAATATGTAAGGGATTACAGATGGCATTGTCCCCAGCATGAGGCTGTGTGTATGGGAGGTCTGTTCCTGACAGAAAATCATATTCAGCCTTCTTGCTTCAGCTGTCCTACATCAGATACTATGCTGTTTTTGTCCTGGTAGGTCTTTGTCAAATAACTCCAACCACTGCCTTACCACCTATGTGTTGTGTAGTGTGAGGTTTATAGGCAGGTGTATTGAGGTTAAGGATACAAAACACCACAAACTGTCCAGTTGGTGACTTTGTTAGACACACACAGTGGTCCACATGACTTGAGTGGAATAAATGCACATGTGGTTCCTATCTGGTGTGAGTCATATCATGGAAAATCCACTCACTGACTATTAGAAACCAGACTTGCAATATGCCCACCATAAATACATGTGTGGATCCCTACAAACCACATATGATACAATTTACCTGTACAGAGCACACCTAAATGCATAGCATGATTGCACAGTAAAAATGTGCAAGAAATCAGTAAGCAAACCAGTTAACAATTAATGTTCTGGTATAGTACACACGGTCACCCACATACTGGTCTGCTGTGAGAAAGGGATGTAATTAATGCAGGAATATTGCGCTACAGTAAAAATAAATTCCACAGAGGGTCCATGACTGGTGATCAAGGGCTTCCACGGATTCCCTGGATAAATTTCATATTTCCAGCACTTGGGGAGAATGCTCAGATTTCATCCAGTTTTAGGAAGATGTTGCATCTTTAAAAGGTGAACTTATTAGACTTATTGAGCTGTTCACCCAATTGGAAGAGAGAGAGGACAGAGGTTTCTTAAAGAAAGGGGGCATGGCAGCCTCCTCTCTCCATGGCTGAGTTCTATACATGCTGCTAAAAATTCAGAGTAGAAAGGGCAGTTTTGGATCTAAATACAAACTTTAGAAACAGTTCTTCTCAGCCTGTGTTGAATGCTGATATTTCTTTGACTAACCAGGAAACTGGAGTTGCTGCAAATGAGGAGTTCCTGTTACAATGGCTGTGGACTTATGCACAGCCAGCAGGTACTGTTCGTGTTCAAACTAATGAGTTTGTGCCCTATACCTGAGCAGCCAGGTTCTGAAATGTCTGGAAACAACAAGGACAATGCTAAACTCAATTTTAAGACTCTTTTAGATAAAACGTTTTATGTTTCTTACTGTTAATGCTATAAACAATGCAGCCAACCTTGGCATTAACCAAAGTGTTGGTTCTACTTTAATAGAGCCTATGTTTAAGGTTGAGAAATGGCTTTTTAAGTTTAAAAGTGCACAGATAGAAAATAGCTATTTAAGATAGTTTACAATCACTTTGACGAAGGGTATCGAGATGTAGATGTTCGAATTGCAGTTTGCAAATGTGCATAAAAACGAACCAAAAATGATCGACTCCACAACCACGAATGTTAATGTGCATTCGCTGTTGTGAAGTCGATGTTCAGCATGTAGATCGCACTACAGTGGGGAATGGGAAATCTACCCATTTCCTCACTGTAGTGCGATCTCTGAGTTTATATAAATAATTAGCAGGGGGGGGGGGCAGCCCCCCAGTAAAACATTAGTTGGACATGTCAGGCCAGTAAGGTACTCTGGGTAATGTTGACTATGTCAAAAATAGACTTGTTGACATTACCAGTTTCGTCTTTGTGCCTTTCAGATGTTTGTAATTTCAAGTTTATTTGTCGAGTAAGTCATTACTCGATGGAATGCCTTTCAAGGTTTTTATAGTAAACCATTTAAGATGATGTATTCATTTGAACGTTGCTCCTCAAAGATTTAAAATGTATAAATTTTAATTTGGTTTGTCTTACAATTAAGAGATTGTTACTGATTGTGTTGGCCTATTTGACAAATATGGACTAGAATTTATCCACAAGATCATTAAATACAACAAAATATTCCTGGGTAACTTGAGTCAGGAATTAGAACTATTACATCAGGTTATTTTAAAAGATTCTTTATTTGAGCAATTTAAAAATTTGTATGATAGTATTCTTATTAGGGTTGGTAAGAAATGTACAGAACTAATCTCAAGGAAAAGAAAAAAAAACTGGAAAGGGAAATTAAGAAATACCACAGCAAAAATGCTTATCCCACAACACCCCCCCCACCCACTCACTAGTACTATTAAAAAAAATTATTTTGTAGAGGGTGACAAATTACAGCAGGTGAAAGGAGGAGAAGGGACCAGGTGAATGGGTTAGTCACTGATTTAAGGGACACTGAAGTCTTTACAGATGAACATCAGGATTTTCAGAATCCCAGGCAGTCAGAGAGGCTGGTGAGTCATTTCAGAACTGCGCTCAACTCAGGGCAGAATCCCCACAGGTCTCCACCTTGCAGAAATCAAAAGATGAGATGGGGGTGGAGGAGAACATAATGGTTGGTGATAATGGTATCATCTATTCTTACAGGGGGTACAACATCTACAACTACACTTCCAGAGTTATTACTAAAGAATATTTTGCCTTGTTTCTCAAAGGGTTCAAGTTTGTTCCATCAAGACAAATCAATATTGCTGATGCTTTAGTAGAGGTAAAACTGTTTGTTAGAAAATTAAATATGAATCTGTTCTTCCATGACAAAAACAGTGGGGAAGGTGAAGTTAACAAACATAGGCGTAGGTTGAATAGGAAACAAAGTTTTTTAACCCCCCCCCCCCCTTTACAGCCCAATATGTCTGTTTTTGAAAAGGTGGTTATGGAAGACGTATACAAATCCTGTACCAATAAAAAAATTGGTTCCAATTTAACTAAGGCAGAACAAGTTTTACTTGATCAATTACGTGCTGATAAACCATATGCCTCATGCAGCCAGATAAGGGTAGCAGGATGGTTATTTATGATGTACAGGTTTGCATGATATAGATACTTACACCCCTGTTTCCAAAAATCAAATCCATATAGCGTATCGAAGAATTGGGTTGTATCTAGAAGAGTATGCATTAAACCAGCAAATAGACATTGATACCTACCATTTTTTATCCAACTGTAACTCCATTATGCCAGTTATTTTTAGGATCCCAAAAATTCTTAAAGGGGTACTCCAACCTCTCTTTAGACCCATTGTCTCTGCTACTGAATCCAAAACATACCCTTTAGCTGTTCTGATTGACAAATGGGTTAAACATGCATACAGTGCAGTTTCACATTTTATTAAAGAATCCTGGGACTTCTTAGGACATCTAAAAGAACATATGTGGAAGGAAAATCTTATGTTTGCAACAGTTGATGTCAAAGACCTGTTCACTTTCATTCCGAAGAATGAAGGTTTAGAATATTTCCACCTCAGTTAACAAAATGGTCTACCCTCACCAATTAAAGAATCAATTTGGTTATGGAATTAATGCCTGTTGTCTTAGAACATGACTACATTTATTCTGAGGGGGAGTTTTTTCATCAAACAAGGAGTGGTAACGGAAGCATCGTGTACCCCTGCTTTTGTAAATTGGGTATTGTTAGGTTGGGTAGATCATTTTCCATTTAAAAGTTCCATCACCAAAAACCTACATTTATAAGTACATTTTTTGAATGACATATTTATCTTATGGGAACGTGAGGTACATGAAATGCATAACTTTGTAGAATACTTGAACAATATTATGGAGTTTTTGAAGTTTACACACTCCTAGAGCAGAAAAAAAGATAAGTTATTCGGACACCCTCATTTCCCATATATCTAATGGTTTTAAGTCCAACAATTTTAGTGAAGGGACAAACCATTAGATTGGCACATATCTCCTCCCTGAGGGACGACATGTGGCTTGAGTTAGCAAAGTTAAGGGAAATGTCATATTTTAGATGCCTTGTTATTAGAACTGTATGAATGGAGGAACAGATATAAACCACTTCTAGGCACTGGACTCACTGTATCTACCAACAATATGGAACATAAATATGAAAGGTCCTTGGTAGTAGAACATAACCAGTTCTCCAGGGACATCAAAGGCATCATTAAAAGAAATTGGTGCATTTTAAGACTTAACTCTGAAATATATCAGTTGGTAGGGAATGAACCTGCTTTTATTACTAAAACAGCACCTAATTTCAAAGATTAATGGAGAACAAATATGGTAGAGTTGCAAAGGCAATTAAAGAAAGTATGAGATGTGAGCATTGTAAACAGTGTACTTATATCACTAGGAACCAGATCTGAACATCAGGCAATACAATGAATAGCAGAATAACATTTCAGGATGGCGATTGCACCACCTCAGGAGTGGTATATCTTGCTTACTGCATTGAATGTTTAGCATTTTATGTTGGCATGACTGAGCAAAAATGAAAACAGTGCTCTGTTCAAACATTCTGTTGTATGTCAAGGTTTAACAAGTTTTGATTTTGTATCCTGGAAAAAATAGGTTGGACCCAAGAGGGGGGATTGGAAAAGCTTTTTGAAAGTGAGGGAAATGAAGTGGCAACTTTGACTTGGTGCAATACCCATCCCCCTCCCGGTTTAAATGACAGTGTGTCTATTGCTCCTGTGCTAAGTACAAAAGCTACTAAATTATAGGTTATTCAACCATCACTTACAGTTATAATGTTGTTTGGTACATATCCATATACACAAATTATGTGTTTCCTTGTTTGCAACAAGACTGAAGTTTTCTATGCACTAACTGTCTCATATGCCTGGTTCTTTAAGAGAAAAAATATGAAAATAACAGGTTCAATTGATTCATTAACTACAGCCAATAAAAATTGTTTTAGATACTGTATCATGCCTTGGTGTTGGTTTGTAATTATTCTGATGAAGTCTTTTTTGGGAGACGAATGTGCTCAGTGTTTTATGGTATGATATTAAATTGTTTTTAAACCATTTGTGGACCCTCAGTGGTGTTTATTTTTGTTATTTGCATTTTTGGTTGATGCTGCACTCATTTTATGTCTTTCAAGATTGCTCTACAGCACAGCAGTGACACTGCAGAGGATGTTGTGTGTGGTTCTCCATTTGTAAAACAAAACGCGTAATACCCATATCAAACCTCACATAATGTACACAGGACACCCTGTGGCTCCATGATTGAACACTTTTGAAAGCAAGATTGGATTCCACAGCAGTGGTGATACAAAATCATCAATGCTAATGGCAAGTATACCCCCCTTAATTAAATCTAATGACTTCATGGTCATGCAAAAATTACAAAGGGCAAACACCAGGGAAATAAAAAATGGGTCTCATTCCCCATCTTCAGCATTCTACTGCTGAAATTAAAACAAATACACAAAACAAAGCTTCCTGGTACATCTCATCAGCAGCAGCAGTATCCACTGCAGGCAACCCCAGGCAGAAACATGGAAGACCCAGAACTGAAAAATAACATTTAAAATGGCAGTGGCATCTGCCGTTCAGCTAGGATCTGATATTTCTGGAGTCAGAGTCAAAACCATTGGAAGTGAGCAAATCATATGCTCCCTTGCTGTATAGCATACCAATAGAATTACCCTAACAACAAGATTATTGCTAAACATTTACAAGCGCAGATGTGGAACCATACAACACATTGTGTACCATACAGGCAATATGGCAAAGGAATGTTTATCTATGAGTAGCAGCTGGCAACACAAATGAATCAGCACTGCTCTGTAGTGTGGGCTGGCATGTATTTTAGGGGTTAATCACAGGGATGTAGCATGTTTACTGCTAGGTAATGGGAAGTACTGTATATAACCTCATTATACACAGTCTACACATACTGGTCTGTGCATGCATAGTAAGCAGTATGAAAGAATCCAACAATGTACTTAAAATGGGTAAAAGTTTGTTTTAATTATTTATGACTAGCAAGGCAGACCATAAAAATAGGTTAGTGCACAGAGTTACTCCTTTGAAGATTATTTTACATCTCCCTTGCCTCATAGTTTTTGCCCTCTTACTTCAGTGCCCCCATCCACCACCAGGTTTACCAGTTCCTTACATTTTTCCCCCATTTTTTTGGACTAACACTGAATCTGAGCTGGGACTGGTGTGGGGCCTAAGGGTGTCCTGGGAGGCCTTGCCAACAGCTGCTTCTGTGAGGGGGGAGAGATTTTTACATTATGACACTGTTCCTCCCCTACACTTGTTTTTGGAAACTTTTCTGAGGGTCACTCCCTCTTAATGGACCACAGGGGGGTGCTGATATGAGCACTCCTCCTCCTCTGGGATAGACCCAAGCCGCTAACTGATTCCAGGTTGGGTGGGTCGTAGTCAATGCTTTATCTCTGTATGCTGCCAGTGTGGCCAGTCCTTTGAGGATTATAACTTTACAAAGAATTTCCCTGTTAGGTAACAGTTTCCTGAATGTAGCATCAGTATTAAATAGACTGTGCCTCTCTGGTTTGTAAATATTTGTATCCTTTCCACTTAATAGGGATATTCCTTCTCAGAACAGTCAACATCATGCTGCCCCATATTTTTACTATGCCATAGATTTGAACCTGTGGTACATTCCTTTTGGTAATATTTTGTGTCATTCCTCAAAGTGATTCTCCAGCCACAGACAAGATCCCTCTCATTAATTTCTATATAATTTCTGGGGGAGTAGCTCTTTTCTGTATTAATAGGAATGTACTGGCTGCTACCATCTGGTTTCTTCTTTCCACCATTACCAGACTGCTATTATTGACATCATGTCAGTTTCTTAAAGCCACTTACATCTGAAAATGGCAGTTAATGTATTTATGTACGTATGTATGCATGCATGCATGTATTTATTTTTGTTTACTCGGTTAGTGCACTGATCTCAATGGACGCATTTGTAGGCACAGCCTGGGTGAGTGGGATCCCATAAGAATATTTTGCGACATTTAGCTCAAGAAGCAGTTAACAATGTCCATACTTGGATGGAAAATGGAATTATGCTTAGGAGAGTTTTACAGATAAGATGTATACAGTGGCGGATCCAGGAATTTGCAAAGGGGGGGGGGGGCGCAGTCTGGTTAGTTGACTACTGGGTGAAAGCGGGAAAGTGAGACACTGGGTTTGATGGTTGTGAAAAGATTACCTTAAGAAGCTCTGACATCATGTGTGGAAAGACATCAATTTAAATTCAGTTGCATATGATTTTGCTATGGATATGGTATTAGAAATAGGTAATTCCTGTGCAGCACACAGCACATGTACAGATAGTACAAGTATTTTCAATGCATGCCTGGAAAAGCTGATTGGTTGCGCATACCAAGTCACATCATTCTCCTTCCATGTCATACTGGGCATATGCACTGTTATAAACTTGTG
Source organism: Protopterus annectens (assembly GCF_019279795.1). NCBI lineage: Eukaryota > Metazoa > Chordata > Ceratodontiformes > Protopteridae > Protopterus > Protopterus annectens. Next base: position 222,153,919 of record NC_056739.1, read on the forward strand.
AAGTTCTATGGTAACAGCCTGCAGGTTTGTGCTCCCATACAACTGTCTTGCCCACAGTGATTTTACATTGCTTAATGGGCCACGTCTTCTCCTCCACATGGTCTACACATGAGCCAGTGCTTATATGTCTGACAAGTAGCAGATGTGCTGTGGTATCTAGCTTCTTCCCTCACCTGACATGGGTATGTCTACATCATGTGACCCACTCACACCACATCCCTGCACAACTCATTTGTGTAGTACCTTGCCTCACAATTAATCAGGACATTTAAGTTTCATACTGCATGCTAATACAAAACCAACCATTTATTCTGTCAACTTTCTAAATGTACAACTGCAATGCAGTATGTATGTGTATATATAATCAGCTGCGAAACAAAGTTAACATTCGATCTTGTATACACAAACTAGCAGGTTATCCTGTTTACTAGGTTGGCTAGGCTTAAAATGGCTCGCAAGGGCAGTTAGCTTAGTACTAACCTATGAACCTATGAACCTATGAACTACATTAATGCTGTAGCATGTATTGTAATAATGCGGTACTGGTCAACCCACTATGAAACGCAAGCTCAGGTTAGAGCTGTATCCTTAGTTACAGATTAGTATTTCATTTTATTCAAAGCAGTTAACCCTATTGCAAAAGCTTGCTTTCAGTATTCTAACACCTGCGATTAGAATGCAAGGGGGTGTACGTAAACCCAAAAGCAATCATATAACAGCCTTGATTTGTTTTAATTGAGAACTGAAAGCCCACACAAGCAAAAAAAAAAAAAAAAAAAAAGGCCTGATGAAGGAGTCAAGTGTAACTGAAACAATTTGCATACTGATTCCCTTTCATAGCTCTTCAGATCCATAACAAGCCAGACTGGAACGGTCAAAAAAGAGTTACATCCCAGGTTTTGGATGTGAAATATATGAAATTTATCATTTTCCCTAAAGATTGGAATCCAGGATTGTATGCTTGGAAATAGGTTCATAGGTTCATAGGCTGGTACTAGGCTATTGGCCCTAGGGCCTATGCAAGCCTAGCCATAACAATTCCATGGATATTTCTTCCCACAATATTTACTTCTCTGGACCCCTGTCTAGCAGGGCGACTGACATGATCCCCGGGGAGAATTTCCTATCTCCCATCCAGTCATCAAGGTTCCTTTTGAAGAGGGCCAATGAAGCGCTGTGCTTGATATGTATGGGCAGTCTATTCCAGAGTATGGGGAATCTCTGAGTCAGGAACCTATCCCTCCAACATGTTTTGTTCATTGTGATGACAAGGTTTAGATCCCTGGAACATGTGGCTCTGAGGGACTGGGATTTCTTTAAGTGGAGCATGTCCAACAACTCAGGGTTTGACATGGCCTTATAATTTAAGCAGAGATTGCATCTGAGTAGACGATATGCCACAGAGTATAGCTGGAGTTTTTTTAGATGGTCAGCATATGGCAGCTGCTTTAGGCCTGTGATTTTTTTAGTGAGGTATTTCTGTGGCCTTTCCAGCTGTTGCAGATGTCTTGTGAGGTACATACCAAATGGGGCATTATACTCTATAATGGGTCTAATGAGGGATGAGTACAGTGTGACAATGACCTCCTTTTTTCTGGATGAAAAGCCCTTAGTGATGAGGTGCGCCACATAGAAGGGTTTCCTGACTGTTGTGGCGATGTGGTTATCGAAAGTGAGACCATTGTCCACCTGTGTCTCTAAGTCTTTCATTACACTTTCGATGTTTAGTGTCCTGCCACCTATGTGGTAATTCATGGGTACATGTTTTTTTCCAAAGGGGATAACTGTACATTTCTTGGCATTAAGCTTGAGCCCATGGCTCTGGTACCAGGCATCTGTTTCTGTAAGGTCCTTTTGTAGAATATCCACATCATTTGGGGATTCAATAATGGCTTCCAGTTTGCAGTCATCTGTGAACTTTGTTAGCCAGAGTCTCTTAGTGTTGGCCTGTACTACAGAGAAGTAGATGTCAAACAAGAGTGGTCCCAGGACTGGACCCTGAGGTACTCCACTTGTCACTTGTCTGGAGCTGGATTTGTAGTCGGCTACTTTTACAGTCTGGGTTCTGTCAGTAAGCCAGTTGGCAATCCATCGAGTGACATAGGGATTTATGCCCAGCTTAGTAAGTTTATCTATGATTCCAGAGTGGGGGATGGTGTCAAAGGCATTGGCGAGGACAAGATAGGCTGTGTGAATTGCCTTACCCTCGTCTATAGCTCTGGAGACTGATTCGAATAAGTCAATCAGATTCAGGAGACAAGATCAGCCCTTCACAAAACAAAACTGGGTGGGGTCCAGTGTTTGAAGGTTGCCAATGTCTTTGTTTATAAGTTCCATGATAATGCGTTCCATTCCCTTGCAGATCAGGCTTGTCAGACTGATGGAACAGTAGTTCCTGGGATCCAAGGCGGATCCCCCCTTGTGGAGTGGGATAACTGTAGCTGCGCGCCACTCAGTAGGCATGAAGCCTGAGGTGAGGCTATGATGCAGGAAAAAGAATTGATCCTTCCCCAGGCTTCATCAAGGAGCAAAATGCTTTTTATTTGTGTTGACCTGGACAGAATCTGGGTTTTATAAGACATCTTGGGTATGGCTGCAAGCGGTTGAACTTACACAAGCAAGCAAACTTGGAAAAGGGGGCAAGATTGTCAAACTCATTTTGAAATTATACAGATAGGTGCTCCTACAGAGACATCAAATGTGTGTGTGTGTGTGTGTGTGTGTGTGTGTGTGTGTGTGTGTGTGTGTGTGTGTGTGTGTGTGTGTGTGTGTGTGTGTGTGTGTGTGTGTGTGTGTGTGAGTGTGTGTGTAGTATCTGATGTCAAAGAAGCAACTTGTCCTGAAATATACCAGCATGCCGGATTGTGGGAGTAAGAATCTCAAAAATGAGCATGGAGAGTGAAAGGAGAATAAAAACATTTAAAGATACACTGATCAATGGTGCAAAGGAAACGGTGACATTTGGCATCCAGACGAGTTTAGTAGCCCTTGCAAACAGGGTTTCAAGCTCTGCAGAGGTCAGCAGTAGCGTCATATGTGCTGGTAGCAGGAGTTTCTTATCAAGAGGCCATTGCAAGATTGCAGCAGGAATGCAGCTGTATTGCTTTAGGAGTGGACAGCCAGCCAGACGAATGGGCAGCCAGATAAGAACCTAAGTAGAAAGTTAAAGGCAGACTTTTAAAGATAAATCTTGTTTGGTGGTTAAGGCAGCAAGGTTTGACCCATCTCCACTTGCTCATTTGAGCTGTTTTGATCAAATTGGTTAACCTTATCCTGTGACCACCTACAAAAAAGCGTTTCTGACATTTTCCATGTACTGCACACAAATAGAAAGGCGAGTGTGCATTGCTAAATATTTCCCCATTAATATATTTTGGGAATAACAGCACTACAAAAGAAAGGGCACGCCTTCTACATAAGAGAACTGGTCTGTCATTTTCAGTTTTGTGTCCAAAGGTGAGGCAACTGTGCTGTTCTATGCCTCCTAGCTGACATCACAACTACAACCGCAATTACTTGTGAGACAATGGAAAGCAAGCAAACCAGAAACGCAGAAGTATCAATTAACAGTTTGCCCTACAACAGATCCCATATGTTCCCTTGTACTGCTTTTCTGGGTTTCAGCAGAGAGTAAGAAAGGACAAAGTCAATTTTCTTTTTGATCAGTTATTAAGACTGCTAAGACTGAGCCAAAATGTCCACTTTGCCATATTCCCATACGATTATTATTGTACATTGAAATCTAACTAAATCTGTATAGTTAAGGTGACACTAAAGTAGATTGTACTTTCTATGGACTATTATTATCACGTTAGTTAGTCTCAACAGCTATGATTTAGGTGCAACACTATGACTTTTGGCCTCATATTTTACATTGCTTCTGTTAAGAATTATTGATTTTCTTCTGCAAAGATTGACACTAAGTATATGTGCTCTAGTATCTTGTCTTCCAAAAACTCCAAAGGCCTTCTACTCTAAAAAAAATAATAAACAAAAAAAAACAATGTGCACCTCTTTGAGCCCCCTGATATGGTTTTCTTAAAGGCTAGTGCTATGATTATTGATGTTCAAAAGTTGAGAGGTATGAGAAGCTAATTAAATCCACTAATTAATGTCACTCTTTGGAGATGACTATTCAAAAACAGTATGCACTATGTAAAAGTTCTCCAGATTCTAGATATTTAACACTAATTTCAGGCTTTTTCCCATATTTATGAGGCATTTTAGAAGATACACACAATGCACTCTTACATAAAACCATTCACTCCTTTGTTAGTAGTAAGGAATGATGTTGAAACCTTAAATCATTATCCTGAAAATAACATGCTCTCAATTGCAGCCAACACTTTGGTGAAGGGGTGGTGGCATTAAAAGGACCACACACATATATGTCAGCATCCATCACCTCACCAGCAGAACATCAGAATGAACCTTTTGGAACATATGAAAATACTGTCTCCCCAAGGCAATCCGAATCACATCACTGAACAAAGCACACCTACTTCTATATTTATTGTCACCCTCAAGACAACATTAAGATAGAAAGAGGAAAGGAACCAGAAATTAAATGTGCCATTCTGAGCATGACAGCAAACAATTCATAAACTGCGTAAAGAATTCACCTACTGCATGCAGCGACCTGCCGCCAACTGCAGAGACAAACACTGTGCTGAAGCAGAAGTAGCAAGTAAGCATCAGAAGCAGTTCCCTTTTAAAACGTTTTACGGTCTGTGTACCTTACAAAACTAACCATGATGTCCTTATCTGTTGAGCTTATGGACAAAAGCTCTCCTCTCGTAAGCACTTAACGTTGCCATAATAAGAATGACCTCTGCAATGCAAAAAAAAAAAAATCGAAATATTTGCTGTTTATCTGACTGAAAGTAATGGTCGTTTTTTTTTTTTTTTTTACTACTACTACACGAGTATCTGTTTGCACCGTTATCAGGTTAGTCTTTATTTTAAGAGATGCTGAAGATTTCTTGTCGGATACCCATATGGGGGCTGTTTGGCTCTCATGTCTCTGTCGGTGGTGCAAATTGCTTGTGACAATCACTTCATTTTAGCTACAAAAAGAACTCGAGTGTCATAGATTGTGTTTAACTCCAGCATGTGGAAATGCATGTTTTACTGATGAACAGATATTTCTATTGTTTACCACTAGAATGTCCCAGAGCTATATGTCTTGCTAGGTTTCCGCTTTTATAATTTTATCGGTTTATGATATCACAGCTTTCAACCTCTTAACACAAATAAATTGAACAAATAATGGAGGGACTAGGCCCTGAAAATAGGGCCAAATTTTAAATATTGTTATAATCTTAGAGTTGCTAGAATAAAAGGTCTTTTGTTACCATGCATTTTTTGAAGGTTATAAAGTCAGAAACTCAAATACCTGTTATTATTTAATGAATCGGTCCTCAATGATTTGTCCTAAAAATCCAGGAAACCACAAATTTTATGTGGAACAGACCAAAATATGAGGCAAAATCTGGACATTCTGTGAAAATCTGGGCAGTTGAGAGGTATATAATGCACACAGATAATATTTTGTGGATATTTTAATGTTGGCTGTCAGCCAAACGTTGAAAGGTGAATTCATATCTTTTGAGTGTACCTCATTATGAGGAACGGTTGTGCAAGTCTAAAATATCCATGTTTTAAGTGATATTCATAGTAAATAATAGTGGCTCGCATTAATTCATCAGCATAACTTTTTATAAGGCTAACATAACACATTGTGTGAAGTATTTGAGAACTGAACTTGGTTTCCAAACCAGGGATTTCAATGAAATCTGATTTTCCTGAAATAACACAATATTCAGTGTTATTATATTGGTATAAGTATGCTTTAATTGTAGACAATAAGGAAAATATAATTTAATGATATGTTATCTCTCAGCTGTCCAGATTTTTGGTAGATAGCCTAGTACAAATCCTGGCATTCTGTCACAAGGGGTGAAGCCAGGACTCGTTGGAACTAAGAGCCAGTTTTCAGATGATTATGTAGCCCTGCCCCCCACCAAGTGTAGGCCTCCCTTTCCTACATGCTTCTTTTTCTGGACAAGATAACTCAGTAGTACACAAAAAAAAAAAAGGAAGAAAAGAAGAAATCCCGAAATAACAGGCCTGTGCCAGCTCAATTTAATTGACTCCTACACCCCATGATACTTCGAAAAATTCTAAATCCACTGCACAAAGTTTGAAACGAAGTGCGTAATACTAAACTTTCATACTGTGCAAATTATATACCACATCCATTTTTATACTGCTCTGATTACCAAGTTGCACTAGAACATAAAAGTATAACAAGCCGTTTATAAGTGCACCAAATGCAGCACTCTCTCAACTGTACCGCTTCCTTGGCGCCTTGAAAATAATTGCTACTTCAATGAAAATTAGCAGATTACCTCAATTGCAGATCATCACTCTCTCACACTGGAAGAGCATTCTGGTTTTGAACTGTCTTGAACAGTCTGACGTATTCAAGGTAAATAATTAAGTTATTAACTTTTACTTGTTATCAAGCTGTCACCAACTTTCCTAAATTACAATGGAGATGCAGTTGGAGGATCGTTTTAAAGAAAAGTCATCTGTCTGCACCCTCCAATCACATCTCCGATGTACAGTATTAGGCGCGTTGTTGACAGGATGCATTTAAAAAAAAAAGGGGGCCCGCACGCGCCCCTGCGCCCATGCCTAAATCCGCCACTAGTATCCATAATGACTGAGATGGCTTGTGCTACAGAGATAGCAGCATATCATAATAGAGACAGGTATGAAAACATTACAAGAGGCAAATGAGTGTAGTGTACTTGTATTTAAGACAACTTAGGAGAAATATTTATTTTACTTTTTTCTTGAATTGTGTCCTTGGAGTTGATTATATTAGCACAGAGTATGGGGGCTGCAACCTCTCATAAAGCATGTGTGAGAGGGCTCCCCTAAACTGTAGGCTTTGTTCCCTTTTTCTGTGGTGCTGTTCCCTTTATGGTAAACATCACTTTCAAATAAGCCTTTTCAGTGGGTTCTGCATCGGTTTTCTGCTGAATGTATTTTCAACCCATGTTCATTAGTATTTCCTGATGGTAATAGTTACTAATGACCACATCTTGCCTTGATTTTTAATTTTTGTTTTTTATTTTTGACCTTTATGTATTCTTTCTGCATACAAGAATTTTGAATAGCCTAAATATCCTTAAAAGAACCACATAAACCTTGTGGTTCAGCAAAAAAGTTCACTATTTTGCTTACTTATGGCTGTAATCCTTGTTGTTTAAGTAACCATATTTGATGAAAAAATGTCCTATTTTTGCCTAGCTATTTAAGTCTGTAAATTCTTCAGGAGGTACTAATAAGCCTATTTTTTCATCTAAACCCTTACTGTGTAATGTGTTTACCTAGGTGGACCAATTCTTAAAGCTATACACGCTGTAATTTCTGCAGAGCTTCTGCAGGGTATGAAGCCTGACACATTTCTGTTGACCCTTAAATGTTCCCTGCCCATTTATTCCATGTTGTACTAATAGCAGGCTGGTACTGACATTAATGCAGGCAGTGAATGCAGTCTGCAGGTTGTTTATGTTTTCTCACTCTGGCCTGGATGCTGTATATATATATTTATATATATATATATATATATATATATATATATATATATACGTACAAACATACACATGATGATGTGTAGGACAAACTGGTGTACATGTCTAAGTGTCTTACATAGACTCAAAGGTTCTAAAGCACATATCCATGCTGTAGAAGAAATTTAACAATTGTGTATTCATAATCGGTACCCTGAACTTTACTAAGCATGCAATGAGAGTAATGATTGATTGTAAATATGTTAAGAAAAGTAGACAGATCAACATGTAAGCAGTATGTCATGTTGCTTCAGAAGCTGTGATCTGTGTACGTTGCCCATTGCAGTCGCCTTATATTTGGTATGCAGTAAATGTTAGCAGCATCCACACAGTGAGTAGCTTTATGCAGCACTGTGGTTGTGAATCAGCACCTGGGGTGGTGATTATCAGCTCTGTGGGTGTGTAATACAAATGTCCTGTGTGCTAAGCACCTTAACATTATACTTTGCCACAGCAGTCTATTGTGCCACACAGCATATCTCTGAATGCCTCTCTCAGGCAGCCATGATAGGATATGTCACTTATGCCATCATGTGCCACTGTCCACACATCACATAACTCAGCATTCACACATGGCAGCATATCATAAGACTCCATCAAGAATTTCCAGACTTAAGGCAAGCAGGTGTTGGATCAGCACTGATTACAGAGGTCATAGGTGCAAGTGAACACAGAACATTAAGGTTTGGTGAATTTCAGCCACCCCATGTGATAGCACTGTGGGCATCCTTTTACTACTACTGTCCTATACACTATTCATGATCCCATATGACAGCACTGTGATCAGCCTGTTATTATCACTGTCTTGCGCATTGCTGAAGCCATCCCATGTGACAGCACTGTTAACACACTGTTTTTATCCAAGGCCTGTGCACTACTCACATGATCTCAGGTGACAGCACTTTGGGCAGCCTGTTATCACTATCCTTTGCACTAGTGATGTGATATTTTTAGTAATTTAAGGCCACATTGCATGGTACCAGCTGAAGGAGAATGGCCGCTGTTGTCATTCTCTGTTTTGGCCGTGGTGCCTTTATAGCTTTCTTCCACTGGATCATTTGCACACATACATAGGACAATCCGAGCACCCCTTCCCCTCTCTGTTTACTTACCTTCTCAAAACATAATTTCCAGCATTGTTTTTCTTGTTCACCTCTCATACAAATGATGATGCTACTTCCTTTTGGTTTGTTTTTTGAACTGTCTGCTGCACATGTGCAATTGCTTTGCATGAAACTGATTGCATTTCATTTACATCTGAGTGGCACACTTTGCTGTGATCACACTGACTTGCACTTCTGTACTGATATCTGAGTCGCTAGTCACTTCCATGAACCTCATGCCTGGACAAGTAATAAAGTATAAGGAGTTTTCTAAATCATAGCCATTATTTATCAGTGTATTCCTATCAGTGATTTATAAATGAAATATCTGGAAAATAATACGAATTAGATCATCTGTGATTGGTTATTTCTATTTAATTTACACTGAGCCATGGTGCCAGCTTTTTCTCAATGCAAACCCACAAAGTAGAGGACCAAACTGAGAACATATGGACCGAAAGAAGGGGAAAGAAAAAGTCATGATTACAAAGTAAAAAGACAAATACATGGTAACAGTATAAATAATTTTATTTACAAAATTTCACAGTTCTCAGTTTAAGTAGCAAATTGTATTCATGTGTAGTAACAGTATCAATGTTTTACCAGTTACTTAATATCTGGAATATAGTAAAGCACTGGTCGATAGTTATGTAAATAAGACACTTGAGGTGGTCCTACATACCCATCAATAACCTAGAGGTTAAAACACTCATGGTCATGTATAGTTACTTAGTAACATTGAGAATGCTTTAGTTAAAACAATGTCTACAAGCTGCAGAATTCTTACCCAAGTAACTTGCACAGTTCAGATCCAAGACTCCAAACAAGGCAACCATCACTAAAAGTTCTTAATAAATAAAAAGTAAACACACAATTTTTTGTCATCCAAACTTTTGCACCTCAGTGTTTGATTGTCAAGGAATAAAATATTTATTGTATGAGTACTTAAAGAAAAAGTGTTATTAAATATATGTTGTTATTCTTTATGGACTAGAAAACATGCATAAATTTGACCAGACGAAAAGTGTAGGGTATTTTGCTTTTCTCACTTTACACAGTGTGATGCATGTTACAGCAGACTTCTTTTGTTATGGACTACATCAGCATGGTCTTCAGGGCAATTAATTAGCATGGCAATCTGAGCTGACAGGATAGCAGTTATACCAGCCTAGCTATATAACTACTACATTGTAACTACATTTATCACATAGGTAGTGCAGTCAGTTTGGTGTCATGCACTTTTTAGAGATCTTGTCTCTTCATGTTGCATATATAATTAACTTATAAAACAGAAGATATCAGTACTCTACCTAGAAAAAAAACTTAATACCTGTCCAGGAAACCACTGGACACAAAACAGACAGTATTTGAAAAAATAAATAAATAAACAAAATAAAATAATAACATAACTCAGTTTGTCTGCACAATGTTCATACTTCATATATGGGTAATTTGTTCCACTAAAAAGGCATTATTAAATTATTGCACTCTTATCAAGTGTTAGGCACCCACTGAATAATACCCATGCTGCAGGAGGACCTCAGAGTGCCTGTGGATGGACTGTGTCTGTGCATGCAAAGAGAAAAAAGCAAGATTGTGAAGGTGTAAACTCTCCAAATATATTATTCCCCATAATGTGCCCTCCTAACATAGTACATAAGTAGCTTCCAGCCTTACGGCCCATGTTTGTAATTGGTTACATTTCATTCTCACAGCCATTCATCATCCCAGTCTGTTTTTTATTCTGAGACACCACTGACCTCTTCTGTTACCAGTCAGGTCTACTACTTTAGTAAATTTTCCTTATTGGAGATAAGTGCGTATTAATTCATGCTGTGTGCATTCTGTAACTATCACTTAATCCAGTAGAGGGTTGTAGAGGTTTAGCTTCCAAAAATTCCCTGTACTTGTGTTTGCAATTCTTCATTTTATAAAACCTTCTTTTTAAAATCTTGATCTTGTTCACCATTCTTTCATTTTGGGGTATTTGATGTGAACTAGAGTCAGCATATCATTTACCTGCTTAAAGTTGCATTCCACTGCCTTTCTGTTCCCAGGTTATGTGTGTCTGTCCCACTCCACACAGAGACATTAAGCTAAAGTTTCTGAAATTATGACCTACCTGGGGTCATTGACCTGTAACTTAGAGTCATAGAACCAGAGCTACAGTTTTGGCTTTATTTGATTAGCTACTTGCAGCTTGATTTATCCAAACTCTTCCCCCATTTTATTGATGTGGTTTTTAAAAGGCTGCATTTCTGGCTTCCGACCCTTATGTTTTCCAAAGTCCCTCCCTCCCCTTTCATTACTACTGTCAGTTGTGTAAGCTATTTAAACACTTTTCCCACCCATTGTTTTCCCTAGATCCATAATATTGCGTAAACCTCCTTTACTGCATATTGTCACCTGCTCATTTTCACAGAGCTCCCATCTGCTTGGCACTCTTACTACACTCTGAAAGGGTCTCAAATTAGTCCTGCTCCAGCCTTGGCAGATAAGAGATTGTTTAATTTTTCGCACTTCAAGTTGTACGTTTCAGAGTACTACTGCTTTATTTTTTGTTTTGCACTTTAAATCATTTTAAAGGTCCCTTACACTTGAAATCACCTTGCCCATGTAGTTTAAATTATTTTGTGGTAGGATTACACTCTTAGGAAATCATTTTTGTGTATTTACATTAAGAGGACTGGGATAGTCCTTTAGTCCTTCTAGTGGCAGTAGATGGTGGCCTGGGCTATCTGAATTGGAAAACACATAAGAAAGCTGTAAGTGTAATTATTTTAATGGCCAGAGGACAGAGACACCAGTTTCCTGTATTTTAAGGGCCTGTATACACTTGGAGCATTTGTGCACTGGTGTCCATTGTGCAGCAGTGGTTATTACTCCCCTGTATAGAAGCAGACCCCTAGAAACCAAATTTTCCCTATAAGACCACTTCTGAAACTGCACCAGTAACTTGGTGAGCGTAGAGCAACTACTTTGCAGATTGAGTAGCATACAGCAGCTAGTTTGCATGTTGGGTAGTACTGCCCTTTCAATTTAGTGTTATACAGCCTAGTCCAGTCTCTAGTCCCAAAAGAACCGTTAGTAAGCCCACTATTAACCCCTCAGGCACAGCAGCCTTGTAGCTCACCCAATAAAGGACCTGAAATCATCGATTATGCACTTTCTCAATTTTTCTGGAACCAGTTTGGTGGATATGGATATGGATATATGAAGGCAATTTAAGATTTGTCTAATGTTCACTGACTACCATTTAATCCTCAAAGAAACAAATACAGTATGTGAAAGATGTATATACATAATATCTCTAGAGGCAAAACCGTTGTGTAGAAACACTCATAACAATCTGGTTGTCAGAAACATGCATTCTACACCCACCACACATAGTACGCACCCTAGACATAGACATACGTATGCAGAGGCACTTAATGCAATCTTTCCAAATGCCAAAGACCATCTCAGAAATTCCACCTGCAAAAATTATCCTCAACAAACCTTAAAAGGCACACGTAATGCAGCATATACAGCCACACCCAATGGAAGCTCAACTACCAAGCCCATAAAGCAAGCAAATATACTACCCTGGACTCTAGTTATAGGGAAGTCCATTGTATGACATACTGATGCCCCACTCACCATGCTGAACAAGGAGGAAATAGTGGTCAGTTGCCTATCGGAGCCAGCATCCTCTAATTTATGCATGTACTGAAGTTATTGCATCACAGGTACCGGTATGATTCAGTCATAGTCCATGTAGGTATAAATGATCTGAGACATGCCTTCTTAGATGACATGAAGAGTGACATTATGGACCTCTCAGACTGTGTGTCATAGACTGGTATGTTCCTAGCATTGAGCAGCATTCTACCTTTATTTAGGATGATGCCACAATATGAATAGAAGATGGTTGACTTTAATAATTGGCTCAGTTGTTGGTGTCATTCTACGAGGATACAGTATTTGTCAATGTGGGTGGACATGGTTAACAAACCATGTTGTTTTGCCCAAGGATGGTCTGCACTTGTCCTCTCTAGGCCTTTGAATGTTGGTTTAAACATTGTCCTTCCCATAGAGCCTTTTTAGGCAATACCAAATTGACAAACCTTCCAGCAAAACAAAATCTTCCCAAGGAAATCTTAAAGTGTTAATGTTCAATGCTAGTAGTCTAAATAAGAAGCTCCACTCCCTCCACGTTGTACTCACCTTGGAGAATGTGGACATCTGTGCAGTTACTGAAACATGGTTTAAAGCTACAGAGAGGATCCCGGCAATACAAGACTTCAGTGCCTTCCACACATTTAGACCAGCAACTGCACATATGGTGACTAAAGGTGAAGATGTTTTGATCTATGTCTATAACAAACATACATCTGGGTTTGTTAAATAGGATAATGGACTGGAGTTCCTACATGTCCAGATTACCATAAACAAAGTTGCATACCATATCCTAGCAAGCTATTGGTCACCCTCTATGTCCCATGAAACCCATAGCTCATAATTAGACCTATTGGAGACGCTCACCATTCAGCCAAATACCATACTCATCAGAGGGGTCTATGTTCAGTCATCGAACGGAAAAAGCATCAAATGGCATGTTTCAATGAACATGCCATTCATCGAGCTGTTCGAGTAAGATTGCATTACGGTAGGGATCAGGAAATTTGCCCTTTCCCCACTGTAGTGCGATCTCAGAGTTGGTATATATAATTATTGGGGGGGTGTTGAGGGTGTAGCAACCCCACATGACTAGTTTTGCTGAACGGCATTTTTGATGTAATGATATTCTGTGATTTTTCCGTTTGATGACCCTCATTGAAGACATTCCTAGGCTTTGCAAGCATCAACATCCTCGACCAGTTAGTCTGTTTGCCTTCTAGAGGTACAGACATTTTGGACCTGGTACTCCCAATTATGGTAGAACACTGCCCTCCCACCATGTTGTGTCCTCTCTCCTAAGGGTAGACCACAAAACAATCTCCCATTGAAATAGGAATCAATTCTGTAACTCCAGCAAACACTGTAACAGTTAGAAACTATTCTAAGGCACACTATCTTTTATTAAGTGATAACCTGTTAAATTTCAGTCCCCTCCAAGCACAGATAACACAGCAGCCTATGTGGAATTATTCACAGAAGCTCTGTACAGCCATGTCAATAACTCCATAGAGGCTGCTGTTGGAATCCAAAATTATAAATGTTGTACAACAAAAGAAAAAAAAATCATAGCTAAAATTAGAAAGTGTAGCACCAAAAAGACAGAAAACTGTCTCATCAAACTGAATAGACAATTAAGTGCACTAATTAAGTCCAACAAAGCAACTTTTGAGGTAAAGACAGTATTCCAGGTCAAGAGCATCCATAAGGTCTTCTTTAGCTATGTTTGAAACATCAAAGAAATCACACAGCAATGTGCAGAACTATTGGTAAATGGAGCCATGTTCACAGAACCAGGAAATATAGATCTTCTGGTTGACAAATTTGCTCCAACTTCACTCTGCCACCCTCAGCCACCCCAAGGAAATGCCATCAAATACTATCCCACCAACTATCAGTAGGGAGCAAGTCTTAGATACTCTCTAAAGCCAAGAATATAGTTTCAAATGGCAGGATGCCTCCTACATAGCCTGAAATATGACCTATCAGGCCACTGGAGTCACTATTCAATCATAGCCCCCGCATAGGCTTTATGACATGTGAATGGAAGACTGCAATGGTCATCCCTCTGCACAAGGGCAGACCATCAATGGATCCCAGGAAGTACAGACCCATTAGCCTGACTAGTCTCACATGTAAATCCATGGAAAGAATTATCATGAAGATGATTAACAATGGCGTAGGAAACCTTCGTCAAAGGCAGGACATGCCTATTGAACTTGGTGGACTTCTTTGAGTAGCTCACCAACGCAATGGATGAGGGGAAAATGGTGCATACTACCTACCATGACTTAGCAGAGGCATTTGATACAATACCCTACTCAGGCATTGTAAACAAAACTCATAGAATTAGGCATAAATCCATGTGTAACTCACTTGATAGCTAGCTGGCTCACAGACAGGACATAGGAAGTTAAGACTGGACAGACCCCCTACACAAAGGGACTGGTCACCAGTGGCATCACCCAGGGCAGTGTGCTATGTCTCCTCCTTTTTGGTATCTATTTCCCACCTAAAATCAAGGCTAATGTCAAGGGTCTCTGGCTTACCAAACTTGCAGCTGATTGCAAGTTAGGAGTAATCAGCGAAACCCCCACCCAAGATGATAACATCTTACAGGAAGGTCTAACACAGACAAATGAGTGGTGTCAAAACCACTGCTTAAAACCCAGTACCAAGGAAGTCTGCTACCCAGGGAAACTACCTTATTGATATAACACCCCTAAAAGTAGATAGAGCAGTCAGGGATTTGGAGCCTCATATTGATAGTAACCCAGCTTTTGACCAACATATTCCTAAAGCTGTAAGAAAACTATTATCTGTCACTCAATTTATAAGTAGGAACATGGCATCTAGGGCCAGGGAAGTCATCATGCCACTGTACTAAGCCATCATCAGATCCGTCATTCAGTATAATGCCCTATTCTTTATGTTCCCGACCAAGTACATGCAACAAATGGAATGTCCACAGAGGTTCCTCACAAAAAGAATACAGGGTGTAAACAAAATGTCCCACACAGATTGCTTCAAAGCTCTAATTCTATACTCTGTTTCCTACAGACTGCTGAGAGGTGATTTATACCTTGCATTCAAGATTTCCTTAGATCCCACTCCAAAAGATCTTTTGCATGCCCTCAAAATAAACAGCACCAGAACTACTATATCTAAAGATTTAAACTTTGCCTGTGACTTAAATAGGATATGTTAGAGGGACAGGTACATATCTCAGAGAATCCCCATTCTCTGGAATAGCCTTCCCATCCATGTGAAGCAGAGGCCTTCCCTAAATCCATTCAAGCACAATGTGGACCATTATGGTGAAACAAATAATGACGAAAATAAGTACGTTTGCTGCAGTAAAACCAAATTCTTGCTTGCTGTTTATTTTAAATGAAATTATATTCATTATCTTAAAAAAATTAGGCTGCTAGCTAAGCATCTGCACTACAACAATATCCTATAATCTGGGTTTTAAGATGCCGTCTGTCACCAAACATGTTTTTTAAAATATGGAGACAGATTCCTGCACATCATGTACTGCAGTGGGCATCTGTAGAATTGTGCCTGGTAGATAGTGTTTTACTAGCATGCATTTCTCTGAATGATTTGGTCTTATCAGTGCCATAGAGCTGCTGACACCCAAACCTGCCAATCAGCTCATTCTGTTTGGCTGGTAAAAAGCTGCTTAATGGTTCCCAGAATATGCTTGATAGTTTTTGGTCACAGAGTTTTGTTCTGCTTGTACCACTCTTTTTTGGAATTAACTGACTCCACAATCTCAGGAGAAGACTTTATTTTAACTAAAATTTCACTACAGTTAAGGATTTCATGATTTTGAGTGTTCATGTTTCATTTCCTGTTCTGCGCTGCTTTTTTTCTGTTCATAATTTTAATGTCAAAATGCACTGGATTTATGCATTTAAATCAACTCTGAATGGTTACATACACCTGCATTTTATATCTGCTTTAGTTTATTTTTCCTGCACTGTGCTGGATGGACAGTATGCACATGCAAAGTTGTCCTCAGCATATATAAGGCTTAGCCTAGCTCCATGACACAAATTAATGGAGTCCTTTTTGTGACCCAGGTGACCAGGCTTTGAACATCAGGCCCAGCACACTGGACAAGACAGGGAGGGAGAGCTACGAAGAGGTATAGCTTGCTCACCTCTACCAGGAGAAGGGGAGGTTGTGGGCACGCAAGAGCACATAAGGAAATGCCATTTCTCTGGTGGAGACCAAGGAAACCACCTCCCATGTCTGAAGGAAGAGGTGGGGTGCTTGCTAGCAGCATCTTTTGGGGAAGTGAGAGATGTTACGTGCAGTCAGCCTATTACATGTCCTCCCCATTTTGGTCCACAAACTCAGGATCCTTGGGGGAAACAGGAGAGCATAAGAAAAACCATCAAGCCACTCCTGATGGGTGTTGGTACGATGGGCCCTCTTGGTCAACCTTCCTCCCAGTGATTGGGAACTAATGGACTGATCATTGGGGAGGAGGCCAATGACTGACAGACAACAAGGGCAAGAGTGATAAAAATAATTATAAGACTTGTTGTACACACACTGTCTGGTGCAGAGACAGTTAAATATACACCCTATATGTGGCAAATATGTGAAACTTGTTTTCTCCTAATGCTTGGCAGGGAAGCTGCCCCTGAAATGATGATAGAGTTTCTTCAGGAAGCCATCCTGGTTCCTGGTGAGATCATCACAATGGCTTGTATATGTTTCAGTCTGTGGAATGCTCATAATCCAGGTGAGTAATTTGTTAGTCTCTTTCCAGGCATCTCACATGGTGAATAGCCCCTGTTCCCTGCTATAAATTTATTCCCTCTGTAAGGTAATCAAACCAAGTTGTCTACAGCTTATTCTACCCCGGGGCATGACCTACCTGCTTGGACTCTATGTCCAAAGTGATTTTGCTGCGTGTAACTGGAATTGAAATTGTTATAGTTTTGCTTATAGAGGTCTGTTGTACTGTACTGTACATTATGGTGACGGGCACATAAATAATGTTCATTAACATGCAAAGCTGCTGATGAACAGCAACACATGATCTGTTGCAGTGACATTTCCATGCATTAGTGCATGATCAAATGTGATGCTGTATGTGTTCACACAACCATGCTGCCAGCTGCACAAAGATTGAACAGTTTTCTGTATACTTTAGTGCTGGCTACAGTAACGTGTGTCTGCATACTGGATCATAAGATGTGATAGATGTCAGGTGTTAATGGCAGCTGTGTAATATGCTTGATACAGATTAATCTCCTTCATATTGAGTTGGCTGTGACTAGTTGTAAGATGCCTTTGGTGAGTGGTTTTATGGAAAAGCAGTGCTTAATTTGCATTCTTCTCTAGGTGCAGTAAGTGTTTTGAAATACTTTAGTTAAACCATGTATCTGTGTGCATGGCTGTTCTTTTTTCTGCTAACTTGTCATGTTCAATCTTCTTCTTCTTCTTTTGGCTTTTCCCGGTTAGGGGTCACCACAGCACATCACCTGTCTGCTCATGATTGGCAGTGGAGTTTTACAGTGTCGTGTTGCCAGCCCAGTGCCCAACCTTACACAGAAGGCACACACACACACACACACACACACACACACACACACACACACACACACACACACACACACACACACACACACACACACACACACACACACACGTACACACACACATGCAGTCACGCCTAGGGCCAATTTAGGGTGTCCAATCCACTTACAGCATGTCTTTGGGATGTGGGAGGAAACCAGAGAACCCAGAGGAAACCCATGCGACCACAGGAAGGACATGCAGACTCCGCATAGAAGGCACCCCAGCCAAGGATCGAACCAGAGACCCTCTTGCTGTGAGGTGACAACACTAATTGCTGTACCACCGCGGCTACCCATATTTGTTATGTTCAGTAATATACAGAATTGGAAGTCATTGCAATATTGTTTGCTCATGGACTGTGTCTGCTGAGGTTGGTACACTGTGCTGTCTTATACATTCTGTAGCACTAAATATCTGTTCATAAAGTTTTAAACATTTAATATACCTCAGTCATGCCATCTTCACAAGTATATAAGTTGATTTTCTGGGGCCCACTGAAACTTATGACAGGAGGATGACAATGTTGACTTTAGTGAAGAGAGAACCATGTCTCTTACTTCAGCAAGGTTTTCATCTCCTAGGCCAGACAAGCAATAAAGCTGTAAAGAACCAGCTGTTTGCTATCACTGCAAAGACCTGTGTGGTATGCAGGTAGGGATGTGTGTGTGTGTGGGGGGGGCAGAACAACTACCTGCAAACCTATTGCAAATTCTGGACAGACATGCATGATTATGCATATTGTATGGCCTTGGAAATCTGCCAGAATTTTACAGACACTGATGACTAGGTTCTGGTTTCTAGCCCCACCAAAATACCATAGTTGTCACTGAAAATGTTGTTTTTGAGATTTGAAGCTTTTAGGATGAAATAGTAGATGTTATGCATGCAATGACTCTTTGTGTTGAGCACACAGAATGTGATTCCTAGGCATTTTCTCTTGGCAGACTCTAATTTTGGGGTGTCTACACCTTATACATTTGTGCAAACTAGGTGAATTTTGTGCTAAGACAACTGTATGCCATTTGTATATGTGTTTATAGTCTTAGGAATATTTATTTATTTATTTATCATGTGTTAACCTGGTAGTGGACCAGTACATTGACCCTTTTCAGCCACAAACTGTCACAAGGGCAAAGGTTGACATATATATGAAACCAGTTTGGGGCAGCCAGTCACACACAAAGTATTTTGCACAAAACTGGATTATGTCAAGAAGACCGATATAGACACAGGGAGAATATGTAAGCACAAAAAAAATATTAACCAGAATTGAACCCTGCACCTGTGAGACAGCTATGTTATCAGTGAGCCACTCTGCTGTTGATTTTCCTCCCTGACGTCATGTCATATTCATGGTCAGCTACCCGTGATTACATCTGTATATGCACTGTATGCTAGTTTTTACTGTAGTTCCATATTACACACATACAACCTCCAGTTTATGTCCACCTGAATTGTGCTGCACTGGGTACTGCCCAGGGAGTCACTGCTGACTTCATCTCTTGCTGTAGCCCATAACTCCATCCTACTCACCACCATCCTGGGATATGTCCTGGTGTTTTCCTTGCTGGAAAGAGTTCCACCTCTTCATATGAATTTAACCTTTGGCTTTTGAGAAATGCTCATGGCATCATATCCAAGACTGGGGTGGAGTGGCTGTGGAAGGCCATTATAGTACAGCTGTATGCACGTGTGGATGGATAGAAGTGTTATGACCTGCTAATATGCTAGCTTCCTTTAAGCCACTACATGTTGTGAGACGTGGGCATGGAGTGACACTGCTCAAATCCTTAAGATGACAATATCTTCCAAAGCCAGACCCAATGTCTAGCTCACCTCTTTTTTGATAATCACTTAATCCTGTGGTTTCCATTATGGAGTAATGCACATCTAGCTATCCCAGCATGCCTCCCATCCAAAGGAGTGATGAGCAAGGAAAGCCTCATCACTCCTCTCTTCTGCCATGAAAACTCCTGCAGTTGCCCAAGCTGGTAATCTGACTCATGTTGCCTGGTTCTGAAGCAAGGCTTTATCCCGCTCTACATCTCTGGTTATGCACAGTGCATGTCTGCGCTGACTAATTCTGTTGTTAGATGCACACTTCAATTGCCTTTGTCGCAGATCACTGTATGTCTTGCTTCTATGCTGCAAAATATGATTGCACTGCACACTTGCACTCATGGCATATTGTGTACACATGGCATATACTACATATGTAGATTCCACATAGTTAGCACAGCCATGCTTCCTGAGACCTATCCTGCATTGTGTCCAAAATGTTACTAATCAGCAGTGTCACTGGTGGTGTGGTGCATAGAAATAAAGTATGATGGAGTGTTTCAGTTTTGTCCATCTGCACAATGATGTTCTATGTTTAGGGTGCTGTTGTGAGTACTCATTTACACATCCTTGCTTTCTTAGGTAATAGTGATTGATGGCCTCTGTCTGTGTTTTTTGTGGAATGGAACATCCTGTTTTAGGTACACGTCAGAAAAATCCTGCATACTAGTTTTGAGGTATACAGCATGGTCTGTTTGATCTACCAGGTTTCTGAAGCATACCTCCTGATTTCCGAGGACACATTTCACCATGTTCCTCATTTTGAAATGTGCATGGAGATATCTAACATCACCAGTGGCACACTGGTGTTGGTAAAGTGACAGTTTACTGCAGATGATTAAGGCTGTGAATGGCTAGTCAGCTTCACTCTGTAGTTCTTGGCATTATTTATTTGGCCTATGTTGCTTCCTTTGTGACTCTAACAAATCACATAATGCCACTAAAAATGGTCCTCTGCTCAGATGGACAGTTAGAGTAATTAAATATATGAATAAAAACATAAACTGAGCATGGCTGAAATGGGTAGCCAGCTTCACCAGTGTGGGGGACAAATATTTAGTTATGATGTGTGGCACATGCATGACTACCTTTCTGGTACAATTGTTCTGGCAACTCTGTAGTTAAATGAATCATATCCACAAAGCCATTTGTAAGGACATCAAAAAATAACCTAGTAAAAATGAAAGATGCCCAAAAAAGCAGTAGAAACACCATAAGCTCCACACAATTACCATTCGATGATGCCAGATACCAAAATCTTTATTTGTTATGCGCTTTCATCCCCTGTATAAACCTTTGGGGAGTTCATCAGAACTAAATTAACCCCTTAAAGTCACAACCTTTATATACATACATAGTTAATCAATTAAACAATTAATTAGTCGAAATAAAAACATTTAAAGACGCACCATAAAATAACTAAAGAAGTCATTGCATACTATAAATGAATGCTTCCTTTAAAAATATGTTCCTTTAAAAATGTGTATAAAATTGGTTTCTAATAGTAACTTATGAACATTTATAGGTAAAATCACCCAACCAAATGTTATTATTAACTACTTAAAGTGTTAAGGCTTTTTTTCTCAGGACTGGAACCAAAGAAACATAATCATTTAATCCAGGTTCCATTAAAGCATTAAAACCAAAAAGGGAGGCAAGCAAACCCAAATAAAAACAAACTTCAAAGTTTAATAGCGTAAGCGCTTTCGGAAACACGGTTAATACCTTTCCTTCTTCAGACAAGTTAAAATATAAAGATCACATGATATTTAAAGGATTTTGAATAGATTAATTAACTACTTAGTTGGCATAATCACACATCATTAATTACAAAATTGTAGAACCATAGCAACCACCTACAAAAAATTCTTGCTTTAAAATCAAAGCAAAATAATCATAATTTTATTTTATTTTTTTTTTTTATTTATCATTTGTTGACCGGGAAAGTCTGACTAGGTTCCACAGAGCCTGTTTTCAGCGGAGGCCCGGGGAGAAATGCTCCAGATGCATGTCTTTGGAATGTGGGAGGAAAACGGAGTACCCGGAGGAAACCCACGCGAACACAGGGAGAACATGCAAACTCCACACAGAAGGCACCCCAGCCGAGAATCGAACCGGAGAACCTCTTGCTGTGAGGTGACAACGTTAACCGCTGCACCACTGTCCAATAATAAAAAATGCAATTCCCTTAAAAAATACTGAAATACCCTAGGATGAAAGCCACCATTGAATTAAAATATTGAAGAATGCACAATCCAAACATAAATAGATCTAAAACCACAATGTATGTTAAGTACAAGTCAAATAAAACAAGTTTATACCCATATAGCCTAGGATTCCTTTTCTAGAATCCAACAGCTATCTTTTAAGTGCTAAAAGTTTAAGTAGACACTTAATGGAAACTGTCTCATTAAGACCTGGAGGAATGTGTGAGGCTGTCCTAATTTGCCATTTTAATTCTTCCAATTCTAGGTTTAATTGCCAAGGGCCACCTCTTTCATCAATTCTAACTTGATGTAACACAGAAAACTTGAAATTTCGAGTGCTCAGGAAAATCACTCACATGCCTAGCCAAAGTGTTATTGTGATCTTTCTTGTCTATGGCGTAAAGATGTTCGTAAATGCGTCTTCTGAGTTTCCTTTCAGTTTTTCCAATGTAAAATGAATTACATTTCTGACAGCAAGCACAGTAAACGACGTGCTCAGAGTCACATGAATAAAACATTTGTACTCTGTAGTTAGCATCCCTTAATACTATTTGCTTGTCCAAATTCAAAAACCTACATTGTTTACATGATTATTTTGCTTTGATTTTAAAGCAAGAATTTTTTGTAGGTGGTTGCTATGGTTCTACAATTTTGTAATTAATGATGTGCGATTATGCCAACTAAGTAGTTAATTAATCTATTCAAAATCCTTTAAATATCATGTCATCTTTATATTTTAACTTGTCTGAAGAAGGAAAGGTATTAACCGTGTTTCCGAAAGAGCTTACGCTATTAAACTTTGAAGTTTGTTTTTATTTGGGTTTGCTTGCCTCCCTTTTTGGTTTTCTTGGTTTGTTTTTTGGTTTGTGATTAAAGCATTAAGCCTTATAATCCAATGGAACTCTCTTATATCAACCTGGAGTTCCCACCAACCACCTCTTAAATTGTGTGGGACCACTTATAAAATTCTGAATTTAAATTGTGTGTCCTCTTGACAGAAAAGTGTATGCCTATAAAGGGTATTGTTGGTATTTCCTTTGGCAGTAGCATATAGGTGCTCATATATTCTGGTTCAAAATTTCCTCTCTGTTTTGCCAACATAAAAATATGAGCATGTTTGGGAAATGGAAATATAAATGACACCTTTCGTATTACAATTACCTTTGTGTAAAGGGATGTCCCCTACTGGTACCTTCAATGTACACCACATTGTTTTCCAAAATAAAGGGACATTGGTTACATCAACCACATTTAGTGGTTCCTTTAATTGTCAATGTTCCAGGTGAACTTACATGTTCCATCAGGTATTTAAAATTGTTACCGGCTTTATACACAAAGCTTGGTACTTGCCATAAGATATTAAATATATCCATGTTACCTTTAAATATGTTCCAATTCCTTTTGATGATATCCTTAAGTGTTCGTTCCCCTTCTCCAAATGGGATGATCATACTCATATTGTACCCCCCATTTCTGTCTGTTTATTATTTACATTTTGAACTGTCACACCACTGCCAAGTAGAGGCTTGGATGGGGGACAAAATACAAGCCCCTACTTGGTAGTGAGAAATTAAGGAATTATTGTGAGCCTAGAAAACGCTGTTTTGTTTTGGACTGGTTGATTCAAGAGAACTAGTAACTACTGGTATGAATAATGGTATAAGTGGGCCTTTGTATGATTAACTACTTTGATGTTGTACCGAGGTTTGCCTGACTGTGACCAAAATGTGGTCTGAGTCTAACTGTGGTGCAGAAGATTACTTATGAACTGTGCCAGATTTGCATTAAAAAAAAACATTGTGTTGTGCAAAAGGAATGTCATAACAGATGTCACTGTGATGTGAGAGCACCCCTGATAGGAAGGGTACCCAAGATGAAGATTGCTGGGGATTCAAAGCTATTACTTGTCCTAATTCCACTGATGTAGAATCAGAATGTGTAATGTTTTATCTGGGCTGGAAAAAATGGTCCATTATAGCAGTTTTAGGTGGAATATAAATACATGCAAGTGTAATCCTCCTCCCTTGCCAGTAACCCCTTTGTACTACAAATCTATCATTAGTATCTTTTTATCCTCTTCTATCACTATTGGAGATCCTCTTGCAATTAATATAAATAAGTACTCCCCTTTTCATTTGTCCCAGATATTCAGCTGAATAACCATCCTGAAAACCTTTCTTTATCAAATTCACATGCTCATTTCTTCCCAAATGCATCTCCTGTAGCATAACTATTTGTACTGTATATTTTTTAATATATTTCACTACTTTGTCTTTTTTGTATATATACATCAGATCATTTACATTTAAAGATAATATAGAAATTGCTGTAATTATGTTAAGAAAATATTATTCCCACCTGTTATGTGTAATATCTTTGTTTTTAAATGTCTAGTTTCAGCTTTTGTGTTACATGCATACACTAATGTTTGGCAGGCTGATCTTTTATATAGTTGCTTCTTGTCATATCCATTTGAACCTATGTTGCATCTTACAAGACTTTTGTTTTAATTAAAATCCTCAAACACATAAAAACACACCTCAAAGCACCACCCCATAACCTACTAATTTAATATAAACTTACAAAACTATGTACATATTCAAATAATGAAGTTTAATACTCCTAATAGGAGCAATTGTCCGAGACTGACAGCTACACTTACAGGCTTGAACTGACCTGTAATGAAGGTTATCCGTGCTAAGACACGTGGTATAGCCTGTACTTCTACTTACACTAAATGCGGTATGTTTTTTCTTATCTTTATCTGTCTTTCAGGTATAGAAAACTACTTGATTGCTTTCAGAAAACAGTATCTTTTAGCAATTGAAAGAAAAAATAATTCTGTTTTATTGCCCTTATCAGATTGTCTCCATTGAAGTGTGAGAACCTGATGCACAGTTGCCTTCAGCTGCATGCTTCTCATGTTGCACTGTGAACATTTATTTGTTGAAGAAAAACTTTCTTCCACTTAAAATTTGTTATTAGATCAAGCCAAGGACCTTAATCCAGTCATTTCTTTATGTACAAGTAAGAAAAATCATATCAGTTTTACTTATATCATGCACTTTTGTCCCGACTTTCTTCTCTTTTTACATCACAGTGCCTACATTTCTTTAAAGTGAAAAAGAAGAAAGAAAGAAGAATGAAAAAGGGTGCCTGTTTACTTTAGTATCCCTATTACACACAAAAATAATTTAAAACGATTTTATATATAACCTGCAGCACGTCAGGTTTTATAAAAATACAGTTAAGAACGGAAACTGTTTTACTTACAGTTACCACCTTCTTTCCTCTTTCATTTTCCTTATGTTCTTCCAAAACTTAATGACATGAAATAGAGCATATGCTTTGGAGTCCACTACAAGTTTAACACAGTCAAAAAAGTGCACTATTTCCAGGTTTTCATGTTACACCAGATTTCACAAATGTGACTGATGCTTTGTAATTCCTCATTTATTCATTAAGTTGCTATTTTTTCCTGTTGATCTCCATCTCCCAACTCCATTCTCTGCTTCATGTCCTATGTACCCCTGGTTCTTCTAGTCAACTCTTGTGATTTTTATCTGTCACTCAAGTATTTTCCTTTGAAACATTGGGAAAGGTTTTATAGACTTTATTACCAGAAGAACAAGAAGCAGAATCTCCTTCTCTTTGATAGTTCAGTTTTTGTTGACAAACTTTTGTATTACCTCTTAGCATGTTCTGCATCAAAAAGTGAGTTGACCCTCTAGGAAAAGGTATTCTGAACATAGCTTGATACAGTAGCTTGAATCTCACACCTGCTTTTTGACATTCCCTGATTGCTGGAATAAATGTATTCATTTTCTCCCTAGTGTAAAGAGAGTATTCATTTTCTGCAAACACTCTACTGTCTCCAACTTTTAATACTTTATCTTTCTGCCACAGATTTGTCAGGTTCATAGGTTTATAGGTAGGTACTAGGCTATCGGCCCAAGGGCCTACGTAAGCGTAGCCAACAAGGTTCCCTGGCTTATGCCACCCAAGAAAATTATTTTCCTGTGCCACTGTTGAGCAGAGACACAGAAGTGATCCCCGGGGTGTATTTTCTATTTCCCATCCACTCATCAAGATTTTTCTTGAAGAGTGCTAATGAAGAATTTTGCTTGACATAGAATCAACTCTTTCTGCTAGTAGTATTGCATTTTTGGTATTAGAGGTTTTGCTGCTTTCTCATGGTTAGATTTGGAGCATACACATGATGTGCCCTTTCAATTAACAACTCCTGCTGTGGAATACCAGTCCGGTTGCTTATTTGTGCTTTCATAAAATTAATATAGTCTGTTCCTTCAGTTTCTGTGGTACAGCAGAAAATCTTAGGTTTTTCATGCGTGCTCTGTCCTCTAATTCTACCATTTTTGAAACATCTCTTCTTGAGCAGATTCACACTCATTTAGCCTTTTCTTCATTTCAACTTCTGATTTTTGCAGTTTTATCAGCTCATCTGAATAGCTGTTTAAAGCTTCTTTGATTTTTTCCAACCTTTTATTATTTGAGTTGATATACTCCTTCAGTGTTTCATTTATTTTAATCAGCTCTGAGCACATTTGACTTATTTTTTCCTCTAGATTACTGGAAGTTATGTTTTGCACTTAAGTCAGAACTTGAACTGCTTTTTGCTTAACAACTGCACACATCTTCCCAGACAGTGTTTCCTCTTCTCCTTTTGTAATTGATTTGCTTTCAGGTTCTTTAAATTTCTTCTTTGCAGGCATCCAGGCAGTGCATTTACTAACCAGTTGCTGAAATTTACCCCCCCCCCCAAAAAACAAATTCACTGGCTGTCTTTTATAAGCTTCTGTTTTCACACTGGGAGAGATGAAATTAAGCTGTTAGTGTGCAGCCATCTTGGAAGTCCTCGTAATGTGTAGATTTTCCAACCCACTGCTTTATAAGTTTTCTAACAGGTTGTAACAACAAGTCATTTTCTTATCATGTTAGTTTTGTATTTATGTCAGATAGTCCAGACCTTGTGACTGATAATTTACAGTCAAAACTAAAGTTCTGTGTGATACATGTATCCCTAAGCTGACAGCATTAAAAATAGTAGCATCATGCAGAATGCCAGTAACAGAAAATTGTAAACTCTATTTTAACAGGATTGCAACCTGTTCCCCCATCACATAGTAGACAGTCATCAGAAACACTTTTAAATAATTTAGATAGATTATTCTTGCTACACCATTATGCAGTTAAGTATTAAACCATCACATCATTTAGAATGTATCCAGATTAAAAATAACATAATTATTTGTAAACTGAATATTTGGAATAAAATAATGTAAAATGTTATTTAACAGAAAGACAGTCTTAAACAAGCAATAATGCCTGACAGGGTGAGCATTATAGGGGAAATAACAGACTGCCTAAGGGTATTATGAGTCCCACTGACACAGGGTGTCTTCACTCCTGGAAGGTTCTTTATTTCACCATAACATTGACACTGGAGGGCATTATTGTGATTAGATAATAAGCTTTTAAATTCATATATTTTTAATTGTATTTACATTTTTTAATATTTTTGTTGTAAAACAGTTCCTTTGCCTAATGTTTCAGTGTTGCTTTTGCATATGTAATTGCTGTTGGAGGAATTATTTTATCCAAAATATAAGTTATAGAAGTATTTAATGTCAGCACATGTACACACACAAAAGTGTCCAACTGTTAGAGCAACTTTCTTGACTAAATAAACCTCACATCTCATTGTGATTGAATGAATGAAAAACAGTTAATGCAGTGCAAGACATTGCCAGCCTTCCATGCCTCTCACCTATCCATGTTTTTGCAGAATGTCCTTGATTTTACCTCATATTATTGCTCTCTTCCCCAAGAATGTATTATTTTCTGGTAAATCACTGAAGATTACAGTCAGTCAATAAAGCCAAATGTTATAGTTTCATACTTATAGTGCATATAATGTGTGTTGATAGATCACCTGACAGTAGGATAAATAGGGATGTGGGTCAATACTATCTGCTTCAAAGTGTATATCGTAACAACAAATTTGGCACAGCCTAATGCAGTGATGGTGAACCTATGACACACTTGTCAAAGATGACACACACCACAATGTTTTGTGGACATGTCAGCAATCACCAACACTGAGTTACCAAAGACACTACTTTTGCATTCATTGCTCAAGTGAAGTGCACTGACTTATTTTGGGTTTGGCGTTTTACAAGTTCCTGGCACAAAAGGTTCACCATCACTGGCTAATGTTTTGTTTTTGACCTGAAGTCCACCCTCCCCCACCCTCACATTCTTCAGCAATGAAGTTGAGAAGTATGTGCTGTCCCTCTCGCTGGCTCATTTTCTCTTACACATATGCACAAACTGTTGTAACTGCTTTACTTTTTTTTCTCACCTTGCTAAAATGTGACTTTTAAACACTGCTTAGTGAGGGAAAGTAAAACAGAAAATCCTTGTAACTCCTGTTGCAGTTACTTTTGCTAGTTGTGCATTCCCCCCTTTTTCTTTCTTTATTAATATACACTTACTAAACAGCAAAGCCATTTGCTTTTTTTTAGTCCCCGCTTCATGACAGTTTAATGTATAGATGTGAAGTGTTGAACTTGTTTTTTACTGATTGATGTCTGTGCATTATTACCCTGTTGTAGAATGCTCGTTCTCCTGTAGGATATTCATGTATGTTTCTCCTATTATCTAACATACATTATAGCAGCTGTAGCTAAAGTAAATTTTTCAAGACCCTCAGGACCCAAATGGTTTTGGGTGTGCAGTTAGGCTTGTAAGGGCCCTAGTGGTCATTAGTCTAGCAGTAACCTATGAAATACAGGAGCCAAGAATTCAGTCATAAGAAAGATTCTGCTTATTGTTAAGGAGACCAACTTGATTTATTACTCACATCAAGGCTGTGACTATTACTGTCACAAAAGGAAATAGTTGCAGCCTAGTATCTGGAATTTTGTAAATAATTATATGGCATTTGTGAATATTAATATGATTTATATAGAAATGTAACAAAATGAGATACTGCCAGCCCAGCTATCTGGAAGTTTGTAGATAATTATATGTCAGTTGAGAATGTCAACATGATTCATATGCTTGTGTTACAAATGTATTAGAACTGTATGTTATGTGTATATGAAACTGCTGGTACAAAATTGTGTGTGAAAAGAGTTTGTACAGTACTGAGCTTAAATATGCATCCACAGTGTACCCTATGTGGAAAAGAACAAAAATGTATAGAAATGATTGTAACTCTGTAAATGTATATGTTTTAACAGTGGGAATGGGCACATAGAAGGTTAACTTGCAAAACTTCAAGAAAATGGTTGAAATTAAATTGTTTTATAATTGAGCCATAAAAGATGGTTTCAGTGCAGCAAGGAGACAGGATGTCT
Organism: Protopterus annectens; assembly: GCF_019279795.1. Classification (NCBI taxonomy): domain Eukaryota; kingdom Metazoa; phylum Chordata; order Ceratodontiformes; family Protopteridae; genus Protopterus; species Protopterus annectens. Next base: position 222,183,351 of record NC_056739.1, read on the forward strand.
AAAACTAGGGAGCCTTCTGCATTGTTTTGTAAGTGTTTTATGTCTTTTAACAGTTGCAAAGATCTAAGGGATATGTATTTTTCACAGGAAGATGCTAAATGCTGGCAGTTTCTAGCAATGGGGGTTTTCTCCTAGGATAGTCAGATGACAAAAGTGATGTCATCCTGCAAGTATCCCAGCAGCAATATTTAAGATATTAATTTAAGAACTCTCTGAGAGAGAGAGAGAGAGAGAGAGAGAGAGAGAGAGAGAGTGCATTTTGTATTTTGTCTTTGACCTGGCAGCAACAGCTGGGAAAACCCACTCATCACCTCTGTCTTGCCTGGCTCTGTAAGTAAGTTAACTAGAGTACAGTAGTTTCTTTTAGATTTAGTAAGGAATATAGTAAAGATTAGTTTAGAGGTTTTCTGTATTTATTTGAGACTGTCCTGCAATGTTGTTTTAAACATTTCCTGTGATTTTGAACTCTGAAGTTGCTGTGATGATTTACTGGGTATTTTCTTGTTCTTTTATTTTTTTATTATTAAATATATTTAAACATATCTTTGTGGCTGATATTTGTGAGAGATATTTAAGTTCGTAGAGTACTTGTATATCAGTTTGATGACACTGTGCAGGCCACTCCTTGCTCTTGGTCAAACTACCATTTGTATTAACAGTAGCATTACACAGAAAGATTGGACACCCTTTGCTAAGGGCCTTAAAGTAGCTGATAGGTTGTGGTTGGTGGCAGGAAAAATTACCTTATAGTCTGGGCAGAAGGGGGGCATAGCTAGTAAACCTGTGCCAGCCTTTTCCAGGTGTGTGTGTGTGTGTGTGTGTGTGTGTGTATATAAATCAAATCTCAAACAGTGTGTGTGTGAGCTTCTTGGGCAGGGATACAAAGCACTGGCTGGACAGAGAGATTGCTGGAGGTCTTAGCTTGGCCAGTCAACTGAGATCTCTGCTCTATAGCTGTGCCAGTGGAGAGTTTTATTGGGGATATGGAGAAAGAGGAGGAAACTAGCCACAGACTGACTGTGGTCTCTGTGTGCTCTTAAGGGAAATTGCACTTTACTGTATGTATACTTGTCATCTTCCCAGTGTGTACATCCCCCACTGTTGCCAGTGGTGAGGACTGAGGCTCCTTGATTACTGGAGCATCACAATTACATCTTTCTCTTCTGTAACAATGTTTTCAAGGGAAATAAGCTATATAGCTTAAAAGCAGGAAATACAGCAAACAGATTTTTTTTCAAAGTAAATGTACTAGAAGTCATGTGCTCTGGTGAGTGTGCTGTATACAGATTTAAACTAGATGTCCTGGAAAACATGGTTTCTTGCAGTCATATCTGCCAGATACAGTATACCACTTCAGGCTTTGTAAGCTGACACTGTGGTTCAGAGGAATAAAACTCTGACTTTGGCTAATATGACCTAGATTCAGGAAGCAGCCCAGGTGACGTAGGATCCACTGCAGGGGGATGGGAGTGAGCAGCCATTGCCATTTCACCCATGTCTGTGGGAGGAGTTTGGTTTAGGTCCCCCTGAAACAATACCCCTTGGGGGTGGGATCCTCAGATGTGCACTTCAGGCTGAAAGCAGGAATCAACTGATGTGTCACCAGCCCAAAAAAGCATTGCATTTTGTTTGAACATCATGGATTTACAGAAATATGTATCCGCACTTGGCCAAGCACAGCAGGAATTGGAGCACATGTCTTACCCACAAGGCAAGGAAGTTACATGCATAACTGGAAAAACTCTAAGTCACTCAGAGATGATGGTCTACCATTGTCTGATTCCTGCTAGGACATAAGATGAGGTTAATGAAAGGTATCTATCCATTCTGTAGATAACAATCCTTGAGAAAGACCAGCACACATTTGCATCATTTAACTGACTCCTTGCACTTCGAGATGAGCTTATATCTGCTTAGGTTTTCTCTGCATGCTCCAGTTTCCTTACACATCTGAAGGACATATGAGTTGGGGAACTGGTGATGTTCACATTTTCTCAAGATGTATGCATGGTGTTCACTTACTTTATTAATGTCCATTTTCTTAAAGTCTATTCATTGTAAAATGATACATCAAATGGGTTTTGATGTACATGCTTTTTAACTTACACTGAAGTACAACAACCGCATAAGTGATTATATTACTTAAAAGGTGCATTTCCTTGCATGGGGGTGAGGGGCTTTGCTCTTTCCATGTAAGAAATTTCTAATTAGAAAACCTTTCATTATATTTTCTTATTTGAGTGAGCTTCATTGAAATAATCTTTGATGCAGCCAGTCACGTTGTGCTTGTGTCCATTGATGGACAGATCTCGCATCCAGGAGTGGCCCCTACTTTACAGTCATTTCCTGTCAGGAGAAGTTCTGGCTTTCTGAGATCCAGAACTGAACTGGATACAGTAAGTATTGAAAATTGATATATAACTGTGTGTGAATGGATGTATGTAGCGTGTGTGTGTATGTGTATATATATGTATATATATATATATATATATATATATACACACACACACACACACACACACACACACACACACACACACACACACACACACACACACACACACACACACACACACACACACACACACACACACACATCTGCATATGTATGTATGTATGTATATGGGAAACCCTAATTTATTCAGCTGTAGTTAACATCGACATCTGTTTAGTCAACAGAGCTGATGGCTGATGTTTGACAGTTGTACGAGATTGACAAGCTCCAGGATTTTAGGAATGTCTTTTCCTGGATATTGTGCAATCTTGGAGTTAGTATAAATAATTAGCAGGTGTAATGTAAGGGGTTTTCCCATTGCAAAAAACAGTGTTTTTGTCTTTTTTTATTGATTTATTTGCATGCGCTGAAAGTTTTCATCAGCGCATGTGTAGTGACATGTCAGTGTTTGCAGTGATAATATTTTCTTGTCAACGTTATCAACATTGACATTATGCCATTTCCGTCATATTTAGTATACTGAGATATATGTACACACACACACACACACACACACAAATTCTTGGGGTGAGGGGCAGTAGTTTTTCTGCCTTAGGGGACAAGGCATCTCCCACCCATTAGGAAAAACATTAAACCACAGAGAAAACTGGTACTTCCTGAGCAAATAATTTACTGAGAAAGACTCCTTAGAACCAGGAAAAAGAATCACTAGCTGTAGACAAGCTCAGTTGAGAATTGAAAGTAATTGAGCCTGTTTAAAATTGATGCTTTATTGAAAGTAAGATATTAAATAGAAGAATGCTTTTGCCCTTAACTGGCTTCATCTGATCTATCTCCAGTTATAATCACCTAAACCTACTTTTTTGGCATGCACACACGCGCACACACACACACACACACACACACACACACACACACACGCACACACACACACACACACACACACACACACACACACACACGTACACGTATTTTAGTCATGAACATGAATAATTTATGGAGGTTCTTTCTGTAACACTGTAATTTGTATGATGGGGTTCATTCCATGTACTTAGCTTCTGCTGTTTCTCAGTGCCTTCGAGGGTGGCCAGTTTAGTTCCCTGCAACAAAGTATGGAGGGAGAGGAACTGAGCAGTCACAGGACCACTAACTATTTTATTATGGATAAGCTAATTGATAGTATTATAAGGGAGAGAGCAACACATTTTCTTCTTGTAAATTCTGTGGACTATACCATAGTCTCTGTACAAGAGAAAAATATCTCTTAATGTCTGTATACTTTTCTGGAATCTGTTTCTGAGTATTTGTGAGCATTTCTAAAACAAACATCTGAAACCTGCCACTGCAACACCATCAGAATTGTATGTGAAAAAGTTAGGGCAGTTTTATCATATTCAAATATTAGTCACACTGGTAACCACAGACGGAATTACATAAAGCAGTATTTTCCCTTTGCAAGATTACATTGGTGGTGTAATAGATAACATTTCTGAATTAGCTGTGGTGAGAATAGTCCTTTACTGATGTGGATTATATCACAGGTCTGCTTATAAGAGTGAGTATTAATTATTATATGTAGCCCAGAACAATGATGTCTATATTTACTTGTGAAACAGTGTGACAGTTTGACTCACTAAGGGTTACTCAAACCTGTAAACTCCCTTAATTCCTATTTCATGAACAATGACCTTCTATATCTGCACTAGTCTTGTCAGAAATGATCAAAAGTTTCTCGGTTTCTGGTAGCCCAGCTTTCTACTGCTTTTAAAAACTCTTAATATTCAGTTTTATTTGTAAACCTTTAAGTCCTCCATATGTTTTAAACTGATAAGATCCTTGCACTAGTATCTGCTATAAATCAGGTTTCCAGTGATTTTTCTGACATAATCTCACAAGCCATTTTTCTCTCTGTGATTGTTATGGTTATGTGTCTAAAGTGCTTCCTGATGTATTTATTAATTCTTTCCTTGTGCTCTTACCACATTATATTCCCCATTCACTTGGGGCTAGATTCAGATCAGTGTATGAAAGAATAGAATGAAGGCTGCACCAGGATGTTTACAGTGCACCAGAGGTAGAGCTTAGAAAAGGAAGTAGAGGGGCCAAAGTATAATGTGGGTTGTGGAAGTAAAATGGGGTAGCAAAAGAAAAAAGAAACTGTAGCTCCACTAAAAACTAGAACTCAGCCAGTACCTATGCTGATAGTATGTGCCAAATGAAACAGTGATAGGTCTATCAAAGAAACGTTGTAGCATAGTATCTGCACTGTGTAGGGAGTGTGCATAAGTGGAAACAGTGACAGATTACTCGAAGAAAAGTTGTAGCATAGTCACTACATTGTGTACATGTGGTCACTGCTTGCATCAGGGAAATTATAAGGGAGGAATCCCTAGACTGTCCATGAATGGCTACATAACATATGGCATGGCAACAGACCATAGGATAAAAATGTCTGTTAAGATCTAAAATGTATATGTATAGTGGCAATTCAGAAGCAGCCATATCGATTATGCTAAAACATGTATCAGCATAAATGCTTACTTAAGCATCAGCAAGAAATATACATCTATTGTACATCAAAATATTATATAATTATTACATGACATACATTTGTTATGTTTTGAAAATATGCAGGGAAGCCTAAGAGTGATAGATATCTATGATGAAGAAGAAGACAAGTAAAAATTAAGTGCAGTAGTGTTACCCATAAACTTTAGTGCAGGACCATGACTATGGTAGGTAGACCATGGTGACTCAACTGTCAAGTAAAAATGTGAAATGAGGTATCCCAGCACAATGGCCACATGCAGTGCAACATACAAGTGTCACAGGGATGATATCATTGTGTCTATGTACCCCAAAAAGAAATTCTGCATGGGCCTACAAGTCGGCTAGACTTTAGCACTGTAATGCCACCAGGAACATGGCCTGTGTGCAGATGACAGGGCACGCATTCAGTTAGTGAGCTACTTTACTACTTGTGGTAGTATTAGGGTCACATGTCTGAGGGGCTGTATGGCCTTCTCCAAGAGATCAGTGCACGGGAAGATGGATTCATCCTGTACAGCATCCAGGCAAAACAGTGACTTATGCATGTGGATACCTGCATTGCAATCTATAATGAAAGTCAGGTATCCATAGGAACAGGGGACAGGACTCTATCCTGTGATCATCACTCAAGTAGCAGTCCATGATTGTGTAGTGTGCATGAAAATTAGAACACATGTATCACTCACAGATGCGCTGTCCTGCAAAACATATCCCAGAAATGCTACTGTATGATTTTTGGAATGCAGTAATGTGGAACAGAGGCACTTAGTACTGGCCTGGGCCTACAGAGGGAATAATATCCCATAGGTATCTTGGCATAATATATCCATGCATGTTGAGAGGCAACTTCAGAGTCCATGATACAGCAGGGTCAGTCATTTCCCAGTCTTTCGAGGCCACACAGTTAAATCAGGAAACTAGTATGTAAAGATAGAGCAGTGCAGCCCTACTTGTGGGTCTGGGGAAAAGGATGTGCAACAGTGTGCTACATAATAAATGTCATCCAAAACAAATCACTTGGGGCACACACACACAACTCTGTAAACAAGGAGGATTAACAATATACTGCATAAAAAAAGCATTCAAGACACATCACTTTGAGCACATCCACATACATGACCTGTGTCTCCTAACAAGTCACCACTGTGTAATTATGTTGAATGACAGTTAAAGTGCTGATCATCACCAAGTGGTACCCACAGCATAGTACTATGGCCACCTGGTGGGTCTATATTACATTGTCGAACTTCAAAAAGTTTGAACGATGTAATATCGAACTTAAACGTCCGAAACCTGAAAATAGCAAAGCCATGACACATCGATTTTTTTCCCAGGAAAAAAAACTGGTGGGTCATTTTCGGGGCTTTGCTATTTCCTCCACTGTGATGTGATCTCGGAGTTGGTATAGCTAAGTGGGTGTGGGGGGGGACACAGCCCCCCACTTTAATTTTTAGGTTGGACATTTTTTTTTTTTTTTTAGGGAACAGCGATTTTTTTTTTCCCTGGGAAAAAGAATCGCTGTTCTCTCTGTTCGCTGTTTTAATGTTTTGGACATTTAGGTTCAATATTACATCGTTCACACTTTTTGAAGTTTGACGATGTAATATAGACCCCCACCTGGTTAATGCTAACTGCAGATTACCTACACAGTTTATAAAAGACCTGCACACAGCTTACAGTGAACCACTCTGAATGGCTTGTAATGCACCATGGTATCACTGCTAACAGAAAACATGGTCAAAAATCCTGACCATTGTTCCCTAGTGATACACTAAAAAGGGTAGCTGCAGAATACCTGCAATGAGCCATATCCTCTTTTCCCATAGTATGGCACAAAACTTGTGTGCTGGGGACCACATTGGGTTTGAACTTCACATGCAAGCACGAAGTATAACTGACCATGGAATGCTGCTGGGATTCCCTTACTGTACAGTTATTACAAACCATCCCAACTTTAACAGGTGTGTTTTCAGAAACTAATACATGATCATTGCTCTGAGATGATGTACCTGTAGCAGTATAGCCACTGCTCTAAGATCATGTACCTGTAGTAGTACAGCCATTGTTCTAAGATGATGTACCTGTAATATTACAGCCATTGTTCTAAGATGATGTACCTGTAGCAGTACAGCCATTGTTCTAAGATGATGTACCTGTAGCAGTACAGCCATTGCTCTAAGATTATGTACCTGCAGTATTACAGCCACTGTTCTAAGATGATGTACCTGTAGTAGTACAGCCATTGCTCTAAGATGATGTACCTGTAGTATTACAGCCATTGTTCTAAGATGATGTACCTGTAGTAGTACAGCCATTGCTCTAAGATGATGTACCTGTAGTAGTACAACCATTGCTCTAAGATGATGCACCTGTAGTATTACAGCCATTGTTCTAAGATGATGTACCTGTAATATTACAGCCATTGTTCTAAGATGATGTACCTGTAGTAGTACAGCCATTGCTCTAAGATGATGTACCTGTAGTAGTACAGCCATTGTTCTAAGATGATGTACCTGTAGTAGTACAGCCATTGTTCTAAGATGATGTACCTGTAGCAGTACAGCCATTGTTCTAAGATGATGTACCTGTAGTAGTACAGCCATTGTTCTAAGATGATGTACCTGTAGTAGTACAGCCATTGTTCTAAGATGATGTACCTGTAGCAGTACAGCCAATGTTCTTAGATGATGTACCTGTAGTATTACAGCCAATGTTCTAAGATGATGTACCTGTAGTAGTACAGCCATTGCTCTAAGATGATGTACCTGTAGTAGTACAGCCATTGTTCTAAGATGATGTACCTGTAGTAGTACAGCCATTGTTCTAAGATGATGTACCTGTAGTAGTACAGCCATTGTTCTAAGATGATGTACCTGTAGTAGTACAGCCATTGCTCTAAGATGATGTACCTGTAGTAGTACAGCCATTGTTCTAAGATGATGTACCTGTAGTAGTACAGCCATTGTTCTAAGATGATGTACCTGTAGTAGTACAGCCATTGTTCTAAGATGATGTACCTGTAGTAGTACAGCCATTGCTCTAAGATGATGTACCTGTAGTAGTACAGCCATTGTTCTAAGATGATGTACCTGTAGTAGTACAGCCATTGTTCTAAGATGATGTACCTGTAGCAGTACAGCCATTGTTCTAAGATGATGTACCTGTAGTAGTACAGCCATTGTTCTAAGATGATGTACCTGTAGCAGTACAGCCATTGTTCTAAGATGATGTACCTGTAGCAGTACAGCCATTGCTCTAAGATGATGTACCTGTAGTATTACAGCCATTTTTCTAAGATGATGTACCTGCAGCAGTACAGCCATTGCTCCAAGAAGATGTACCTGTAGTAGTACAGTCATTGTTCTAAGATGATGTACCTGCAGTAGTACAGCCATTGTTTTAAGATGATGTACCTGTAGTATTACAGCCATTGTTCTAAGATGATGTACCTGTAGTAGTACACCCATTGTTCTAAGATGATGTACCTGTAGCAGTACAGCCATTGTTCTAAGATGATGTACCTGTAGCAGTACAGCTATGTGGTGTGGAAGAGACACCCTGGTAGAAGAACTCTACAATGCCAACATGGTCTGCAGAAAAGAGGGTTATATTTTATTTCAAGACTACTGGAAGCAGTGCTCCTGTCCACGAGGTGGCAAACAAAGTAGAGTTTTGACTCCATTTTGCGTCTGTTAAACAGGAAACTACATTTAGTTTGCAGCATTTAAAGTTGCCTAGCTACTTTAATCAGTTTTGACTGCTTTCTGTCTCTTTTGTCTCTTATTAACCTTGAGGAGCACAGAACAATCTCAGATGTGTACTGCAGGGCACCAATCACGTTATCTAGGTACTTAAAGTTTGTCTTCATTTGGCTCATTATCCATTGCACAAACATTTGACTCTGGCTGTGTGCCACTGTATTTGTGAGGTACTGATGTTTCTGGGTGCTGAATGGGAACAGTCAGTCAAGGCTGACATTAGTAGCATTTATCACCTGTAGTGGACCTGAGGAGGTCTTTGTGTTCTGGCATTTCTATGTGTGTGTGTGTGTGTGTGTGTGTGTGTGTGTGTGTGTGTGTAAATTGATACATAGCTGGTTTATATACAACACACACATATACACATACATTATATATTTATGTGTGTGTCTTCTGTGTTTCATTTGTGATTTGTACCTACTTACCTGTCAGATGCTCATGTGTCATACCTCTCAATGCATAAAATGCCAAAAATAATTAGGGAACAAAGACCCAAAAATAGGAACAGATTTTAAATATTACTCTTAAAAACTGAGAAAATTGCTAAAGTAACAGGCTTTGCATTAGCGTGCATTTCCTGCAGGATATGAAGATTGAAATTTAGTGTCTGTCATTATTTGCCACTTCATTCTTCAATGATTTGCCAGAAAACCACAAACTGTATTTGGAACAAACCAAAAATATGAGACAAAAATCTGGACATTCTGCAAGATTCTGGACATTTGAGAGTTATGCATGTGTAATTAATGTATCTTTGAATATATATTGAGTTATTTACTGATTCCTGTTGACTAGGGAAGTGTACTGATCCTGATGGACCCATTTCAGCCACAGCCTAGGAGCCATAAAATAGATATTACTGATATTTGACAAACATGTAAGTTATCTTTCTAGATATTGATAGTCAATGACGTTCGATGAAATGAGCAACAGGAGCCATTATTAATAAACACATGAAAGGTTTGTCATAGCATAGCTTTATATTTAGGAGGATGATAAAGTAATTTGACAGCACAGTGAGGCATCGTAAATGCAGCATCCACCAGATGAACGTATCATGCGTACTCTGCGTATGGCATGCAGACATTGGTGACAGTGCCACCAGTGCCACAGCTTATCAGTATACAGAGCAGCAGCCTTTGCATTTAATGTGCCACTCTACTTCAGGGGATGATGTCATCTTAATGGCAATTGAAGTGCTGTCAGTGCCATCATTAATTTATAGCAGGAGGGCGGTCCCATAAAAGCATCTCATAGTGGAGGGGGGGATCTCACAATACTTGTTGTTTAAAGAATATCTATCAGCAAAAATCTTTACTCTAAACTTGTACACACACTTCTACTCCCATATCTACTGTGTTTATTGTCCGTACTTAAACACAGAAAACACAGTACACACACTTCTACTCCCGTATCTACTGTGTTTATTGTCCATACTTAAAAATAAACACAGAATATTGTTTAAATTTGGAGGCTTTTGCAGTTGCCCACCCCCACTGTAGATTTGATCTGGGACACTCCCCCCAGTCCCATCTCTTTACCTCATTCTACCTAATAGACTTCTTCGGCACTTGTTTTAGTCATTTTTAAATTAATTGCATTTTTTTAAACTGTTTGGTCTAACATTGCTACATACTCAAGTGTGCTAGCTTGCACTGCATTTGAATTGTTTTTACTACTGTTTTAGCTACTTTTCTGTATAAAAAAAAGAAAAAAATCTAAGCCTGTTTCCTACCTTTCCTGTAACTAGTGTAGTCCAGATTCAGATTTCTTGTATCCAGGACGGTATGTAAGCTTCTGAGCCCCCCAAGCTTCCTGTGTTGGAGGGAAGCTTTCTAGCTTATCAGTGGGAGTGGTAAGCACTAGGTAACCTATCTACCACATAAGGAGTGGTTCTGGCCCAGAAATTGTAGTTATTGGCCATTTGGGCAGTTTTTCCATCTCTCTCAACTTTCTGATTTAAAAGCCCGCATTTGCACTTGTTTCCCCCCTTTCCTGTAACTAGTTTAGTCCAGATACAGATTCTTAGTTTTAGCGCTTGAATTTACTTATTCGTGATCAGCACTTGTTCAGAACTTGTAAGCACTAAATAACCTACTACTTACTACAGCACTCAACCTTCCTCATTACCTAGAGGAAAACAGTTTTAGTACTTACTTTCCTCACTTGCTTAGAGAAAAACAGCTCTTGTACTCACTTTCCTAACTTATCTAGAGGAAAATAGTTTTTTATTCAGGTATGTCCAAGGGTCAGCTCCCAGTGTTCTATCCTGTCTATCTGATGAATCTGAGCATCTTGGGGCAATGTAGAAATTGCCTCATGTACACAGACAACCCTCTCCTCCTACCACCCAACACTACAACCTGTGAGAGATGCACTTATCTAGCCAAACTGGAGGTAAAGCTCTCTCTAACCAAGACTGAACTTGACAGTCAAGAGGAGAAGGTAAACACTTGCACCACACTGCACTCATCACATAGTCTCACTAAATATACACCACCAAAATCCACACATAGAAACACAAAAACATTCGCGGAGGCTCTCAATAATAATCTTCTCAAGCAACAGAGACCTCCAAAGCAGAAATGCAAGCAACCTCCACCCCCCAACACAACCCAAATGACACATAGCCCACAGACTCAGTGTGCCACTCAACCACAGCCAATAAGGCAAAACAACATACCCAACACACTAGTCATAGGTGACTCTATAGTCAGGCACACTGATGTCCCACTCACCAGGTTAAACAAGGAGGAGGTTACTGTCAGCTGCCTGTCGGGTGCCAAGATCCGCCACATAACCCACGCACTCAGGTCACTCCACAACAAGTACAAATATGACTCTGTCGTTGTCCATGTTGGTGTGAACAACCTGAGACGTACCTCCCTGGACTACATGAAAGGAGACGTGGAAGAGCTCTCTGATCTTGTAGCCCAGGCAGGTATGACCCCAGCCCTGAGTAGCATTCTGCCATCGCCCAGAATGATACCACAGTACAAGGACAAAATGATTGACTTCAACAATTGGCTAAGCTTCTGGTGACATTTAAAGGGATCCAGTATCTGTCTGCCTGGGATGACATGGTCGACAGACCACGATGCTTTGCCAGAGATGGACTCCACCTGCCATCCCTGGGATTCCGGATACTAGCTAAGGTTCTTGCCGCCCCTATAGTGCCTTTTTTAGGCAAGGTTCAAATGACAAATTCACCACTGTAACAGGAACAGACAAGCAAAAACTGAGGGTGATGCTACTCAATGCTTGAAGTCTAAATCTCAAAATGCACTCACTCGAGGCACTCCTTAAAATGGAGAACATCGATATCTGTGCAGTGACTGAGACCTGGTTCAAGGCTCCAGAGAGCACCCCTACACTACCAGGCTGTAACTCATATCACACTTTTCGGCCATGTAACCTGGACCAGAACACCAAAGGTGGAGGTGTGTCCATATTCATTAAGGATATCCACACCTCCAGGCTAGTTGCTCAGCATAATGCAGCCGAGGTTATCCAACTGCAACTAACTGTGGGCAAAACTGCAATCCAAATTGTCGCTTGCTACAGATCCCCCACCATGCCCCAGGATTCCCACTCCTCTTTTCTTGATGTACTGGAAAATATTAAGGTTCAACCAAACACCCTAATAATGGGCGATTTCAACTACCCCACCATTAACTGGGAAAACTACTCATGTACCAACTCCTTGCTCAACGCTTTCTGGAATTCATAAACTCCAATGCCCTGGATCAACTTATCCACACCCCCACCAGGGGCAACAATATCCTAGATCTAGTCATTACCAACATGAGTGACAGGTGTTCCACACCTGAAGTCAACCCCTCATTGGTCCAATCCAACCATAAGCTAATTACCCTAGATATCCACATCGTGCCCCCACCCCCCATTAAGGAAACAACAGTAAAAAATGTCTCCAAAGCCAACTTCATGCTTCTTAAGACAGAAGTGGTGAACTTCATGACACCCATGCAGATGGACAATACAGTTACAACTACTGAATCCTACACAATTGTACTTTATAAGCACTTACACAAGTGCATGGATCGTGCTATCCCAAACAGAACCAAGACGCTATCCTCCAAAAAAAGGAAGCCAATCTGGTGGTCCCCTGCCATAAACAAACTGTACAATAGAAGGAAGAAATTGTTGCAAAAAAGAGTAAAATTCCATGAGTGGAGGAGCTCCCTGGTCAGCCTCAGTAAGAAGCTGTGATCCCTGATAAAATCCTCCAAAGCTAGTTACAAAAACAAAATCGCCACTGATTCTAAAGACAACCACAAAGCATTCTATAGCTATGTGAAGAATCCCAATGGCAACACTCAGATCTGCTCTGGGTTACAGCACAATGTCACTAAATATACAGACCCAACTGATATTGCCAACATCCTGGCAGATAGGTTCAGTGCTAACTTTACACCCCTCTCACCCCCTAAAGAGCCCATCACTATACCGGAAGAATGCAAAGTTACTGTAATCACGGCTGCACAGGTAAAAACCACACTCTCTAAAGCCAAGACCACAGCAAGCATGGGACCAGACAACATCCCAGGCTGTGTTCTACATGAACTACAGAACAAACTGGCACCCCACCTAAGTACCATGTTCAATCATAGCCTCACCTCAGGCTTTGTTCCTGCTGAATGGCTCACAGTGATGGTTATCCCACTCCACAAGGGGGGTGCCACCAAGGACCCCAGGAACTACTGCTCCTTTAGCCTGATGAGCCTGGTCTGCAAGGCCATGGAATGTGTCATCATGGAACTTATAAACAAAGACATTGGTAATCTCCAAACTCTGGATCCCACCCAGTTCGGGTTTGTAAAAGGCAGATCATGTCTCCTAAACCTGATAGACTTCTTTGAAGCAGTCACCAAAGCCGTAAACGAGGGTAAGGTGACTCACACAGCCTATCTACATCTTGCCAAGGCTTTCAACACCATTCCCCACTCTGGAATTATAGATAAACTCACTAAACTAGGTATAAATCCCTATGTCACAAGATGGGTTGCCAACTGGCTCACTGACAAAACTCACACTGTGAAAGTAGCAGACTCCAAATCCGACTTCAGACCAGTGACAAATGAAGTACCACAGGGTTTAGTCCTGTGTCCTCTCCTGTTTGGTATCTACTTCTCTGAAATACAGGCTAACACAGAAGGTCTTTGGCTAATGAAGTTCGCAGATGACTGCAAGCTAGGAGCAATAATTGAAACTCCTAACAATGTGGACATCCTACAAAAGGGCCTCACTGAGGCAGATGCCTAGTGTTAAAGCCATGGCCCCAAGCTCAATGTCAAAAAGTCCATGAACTACAACATAGGCGGTAGTATACTTAACACCGAAAGTGTGATAAGAAACCTTGGGACACAGGTGGACAATAGTCTCTCCTTTGATAATCACATCACCACAATGGTCAGAAAATCCTTCTACGTGGCACACGTCATCACAAAAGGTTTCTCATCCAGAAAAAAGAGGTCATTGTTCCCCTCTACTCATCACTCATTAGACCCATTATAGAGTACATTGCCCCTTTTGGTATGTACCTCACAAGACATCTACAACAACTGGAAACGTGGCAGAAATACCTCACAAAGAAGATTACTGGCCTCAAACAGATGCCCTACACAGACTGTCTCAAAAACCTCCAGCTTTACTCCATCACATATTGCCTACTCAGTGGTGATCTCTGCCTAACATACAAAGCTATGTCAAACCTGGAGCTGTTGGACATGCTCCACTTAAAGAAATCCCAATCCATCCGAGATACACGCTCTAGGGACCTAAACCTTGTCACCACAATAAAAAGAACATGCCAGAGAGATAGATTCCTGTCCCAGATACTTCCCATACTCTGGAATAAACTACCTACCTATCTATATCAAACAAAGCTCCTCATTAGCACTCTTCAAGAAAAATCTTGATGATTGGATGGGAAATAGGAAATTCACCCCGGGGATCACTTCTGTGGCTCTGCTCGACAGTGGCACAGGAAAATAATTTTCTTGGGTGGCACAAGCCAGGGTACCTTTTTGGCTGGCTTGTATAGGCCCTAGGGCTGATAGCCTAGTACCTACCTATGAACCTATGAACCTATGAATTTAGCTTCTCAAACAACAAAGATATTACATTCACTGCAAATTTTTATAATAAAATACAGTACTGTGTGGCATTACATATATTAGGATGAGAAGAGCTTAAACATAATATTAGTCACTAGTAATGGCTGTATACAACATTCTCTTCCATTTTGACAGTTTCCATAGCCTGCACAACCTAGCTCTAGTAGGCCTCAGAGTTGAGGACTGAAAAAAAAGGTCTGGGGCTCCAGTTAAGTGAAGGAAAAAAAATGTTCTTTACTTTAAACTGTAGTGCTTCAGCCCCGACTGCTAATGCATTATTGACATTCATTTTTGGATGATGGTAATGTACTGCCTTTCACTCGCATCCTCGCCCCAACACTTTGTTCCAGTTGTGACTGACACTTTGTCCTCCATAGTTATACCTTTGATCTTGGCCTCTAAAATCGGTGAAAAAAAAATTAAATTCTAATCCAGAAGTCAAATAACCAGTTTGGGAGCACACTATTCAGTATATGTAGCAAAAATTTGGAACTCTATCCCAAAAGAAGTAAGATTAGAAGGACATAAACTCTTTCTAAAATTCACCTTAAACATAACTGGCTCTGTTCATGCATTAGGTAAGTAACATTACATTAGTATTCCATAACTTGCATTGCAAATAACTAAAAACCTTCTAGTCTTAGTCCCAGTTTAATCTCCAGTGATGTGCGTATGCTGACTATGTTTTATTTTTAATTATCAGGAACTAAGCCTGTTTCATTTGTAAAATACAGGAAGTAACCTGTCAATCCCCAAGACTTCCAGCAACTCTGACAAAATGGACTCTTCACCGTCAAGCTCCAGTTAAAACTTGTTTGTATGTTTAAATTATAGCTGTGTTATACCTGTTTTTCTACTATTTCCCCATAGTCTACTACTGCACATCACCGGGTCTACCTAGTCCCCCCCCCTTTCACTTCTTGCCCCTTTTCTTTACTGTTCTGTTATTGGTGTCCAAAGTAAATACTGGTGTTCAAAATAATAAGTATAATAGGAGGTGATCCATCCTGCTTTTCTCACCGTAACACAGTGCTTGTTCTCTTTCTTACCACAGATACCACTTCCAGCCCCAGCCCTCCTCTTTTTTGTCCTCAGCTTAGCTGCTAACTGCAATCCATCTCAGTTATTCCTCTAGTATTTGCGTCTACTTATTGGGGCACAGACACATCTACCATTATCACCAAACTGTACTGTCTACAGAACCCCTAGCTTGCACTGCCATAGTCTCATAGTCTGGTTTCTTCTGTGACTGATAAACTTGCTTTACCATCACACACACTCTTAATACTTCCTGTCACACCACCATTACTCCATCTTACTCCATCCTATCACATTCTCTCCAATCACTACTATCACACTCCCTTCCACTCCACCTTCCTTTTACTGCAACCTATCATACTTTATCTAAGCACTACATACCACTCCCCCCACCTTCTTACCTTACAAACTAAAACACAACCCATCATACCTACTCACCTAGATCCTTCCACAAAACTACACCCCTTACTCAACGTATCTAACACTTGTTACTCATTTGTCTGATTACCCCCACACCTTATCATTCACAGCTAACCCCTATCCTCTCCATAGCCTCTTCTTTCTTATACTTCTAAACCTCAACACTTACACTCACCTTTCCTGCTACAATCCTCTGTCTCTGTCTTTCACACCCACCATTACTGTGCTTTTTATCCTTATCTTCACTCCTCTTCTTCTGCTACTCTATCACCTCTCCTCCTACAAAACTAATTTATCTCCTATACATCTTCCTCCAACTCTTACACACCCTCTTACTGACTCCAAAATACCCTACTTCTCTAAATAAGACTCTATTACACCCCACCAACTCACTTTTACTCAAATTCACATTAGTTCTCAACCCCGCACACTCTCTGAAAACTAAACCTAAATACTGTACATACAACTTTAAGATCCATAATCTCACATATTTTACCAAAACTTTACTCCTATCAGAAGATATTCAGCCAAACCCTGGCCCCCTCTCATCATCCTCTCACAACATCTTCTCTTCACCTCCCACCCCACACACACCTACTCCTCACCCCCTCCCTCACTTCACCCCTACCCCTCTTCCAAATACTTAAACATATACTCTTTGAACATCCCCAGTGTTCTCAACAAGGTTAGGGAACTCCACTCAATTATAGCCCATTACTCTCCTGACCTAATAACCCACTCTGAAACATGGCTCAAACCCCATATCACTGACAATGAAATCCTTCCCCCTGGATACAGTATTTTCCAACTAAACAGGTTACATAAAAAGTGGAGGTACAGCCACAATCTCCTTTGATCAACTAACCTTGACCCCCTATATCCATCCCACCCCCCAACATTCATCCTGCAGAACTCCTAGTAGTAAACTGCAAACTTAACAAAGATGAGCAGCTTGCAATAGCTGCCATTTATTATTACCTAGGCAATAACATCACCATTCTTGAACAGATTATCTCCTGGATAACACCACATCTCTTACGAAACTGTAATTCTGGGCAATGTGAACATCTATTGACAAACCTTATGTACTGTCACCTCTACCTCCAGTATAAATCTCCATGGCATTACACAACTAACCTCAATCCCGCACACTTCAGTGAACCAAACAATTCTGGCACTATCCTCAACAGGATCCTAGTTTCTGACCCAAACTTATACCACATTTCCAAAACTCTACCTGATTGCATGTGTCCACCTTCCCACCTGCATTCAAAGATTCTCCTAGCAATTTATCAAATCTCATAAATTCAAAGAATGTCGCAGACTCTCTAACTTTGACCCTGATGTGTTCAGCAAAAGACTGACTTCTATTAACTGGCCCTTCCTTTTCCACATACCTCTCAATGATGCTTTACATAAATTCAACCAAATTTTTCTTTATACTTGTGACGATTGGGGCGAGATAGGTGAAGGCTGCCAGCCTAGTCAAATAGAATTTGATATATAGTTCTGGCATTTGCAAATAAATGTAAAATACAGGCATGTTTTCTTGATAATAAATGTGAAATACAGGTATGTCTCTTGATTGTAAAGAATACTGTGAAATGTGGAACTGCAAAATATGTGACAACATTGCACTCTACTGGCCCAGTGAAGCATGTTGTGACCCTTTCATGTTAGAATTCAGCTCCAGCGTGGCTGGATGAAGGTTTCATGCCCATTGTTTAAGGCTAAAGTTTATGACCAGAATTTAGATGTGGAATGTGCTTTATTGCTCTAGTTTCTGTTAGAATATACATGTGAAATGTCTTCTATTGCTGTAAGTTTCTGTGCAGGTGTTAAATAATGCAGTTTGTGGCCTGAGAAATCAGACCAGGTGTTAAGATGATGTAATATGAATACTGGGAAAGACTAAGTGTCAAAAATGATGTAATTTGGGAGGGCCTTAGAGACATGTTTGTTAGTAATGTTTAAATACTATTTCTCACAAGAGACTGGGAGCATTTTGACTTTGGACATCTAACTTATCAGCACTCTGCCTTGTGCTCACATGTAAGTTTTAGCACTGTGATTTCTTGTAGGAATAGTTAAAGCTAGTAAAGATTAATTAGGTATTTTTCTTTTAAATCAGACCTGTCCTACTGTATTATTTTAAGTTTGTGTGTGATCTCTGAACTCGTAGATATCGCTGTGGTGTAGTAATTTTATCTTGTGTTTTAATTATTTATTATTAAATATTTTAAAAAGACTTTTACCTGTGGCTGGTTTGTGTAGAGATAAGCTCTAGAGTACATTGCATATTTATAGAGGTTATTGTAATAGGCCACTCTAAAGTAAGCCTTGACTGTTAGTCATACTACCATTGGATAATAATATTGCACAGTAATAATTGGACACCCTTTTAAGGGCCTTTTAGCAGCTGATATTATTAGTTGGGTGGTGGCAGTAATTACTACCGTATAGTCTGGGTAAAGGGGCACAGCTGAAGAATCTGTGTCAGCCTTTCCCAGGAGTGTCTGCGAAGCTGTATAAATACTTATCTCAAAGTGTGTATGTGTTGTGTCAGCTACTTGGACAGGGACACAAAGCACTGGTTGGACAGAGAGGGTACTGGAGGTTTTAGCTTGCCCAGCTAGGCTGAGACCTGGACCCTATAGTTGTGCCAGTGGAGAGTCTTATTGTGGACCTGGTGAGCAAGGGAGCAACCAGCCCCAGACTGACTGTGATCTCTGTGTGCACTTAAGGGAAATTGTACTTTATTGTGTGTATTAATTATCCTTTTTTCTTCTGTGAGATGACCTCCCTGGTGTTAGTGGTGAGGATTGAGGCTCCTTGATTGCTGAGCCAGGGTATGGTCATCACAAGTGGTGGCAGTGGTGGGCTCTACTTTACACACTAACTGGCTTGTAGTGGTGTCGGTAGAGCGAATTCCTGTGGCTTATGTACAGTGATCTCTAAAAGTGTTTTGTACTGTAAAACAGCCACGCAGTGTATACTCAGAGTTCAGATCACAATTCTTTTATTTCTTTTGTTAGCTTAGTGTTAGTCAGGATGAGCAGGCAGCATGACAGCAGAAGAGTATGGAAAGCTGACAAGGAGCCAGCTGGTGGAGATGTGCCAGGCTAGGGGACTGGTGCATGGAAACCTGACTAAAGCAGACCTGATTACAGCCTTAGTTACAGCTGCATCAGAAAACAGCAGCCTGGAGGACAATCAGACTGACAGTGGAGATACAATATCCTTGGAGAATGGACAGCTCAACCTTTCTGCAGTCGACTTAAAAATCCAGCTGGAGCTAAAGAGACTTGAGTTGGAAGCCAGGCGTATGGAACTAGAAGCGGCCAAGAAAATGAGTTGTCTACAAGCTTAGGAAAATGAATGGCAGAGGAGGCATGAGAGGGAAATACTGACTCTTCGCCATGGTCATGGAGGTAATGGGGAAGGGAGTAACAGGACCCCAGAAGCACAAAATGTCAGTAAATTTCTTCTACAGTTTAAAGAAGGGGGTTAATTTTGATAGCTTCATTCATATGTTTGAGCGGGTATGTAAACAGTATGAAGTTGACCAAGGGCTCTGGGTACGGTTCCTGACCCCCTTACTCCATGGTAAAGCTGTAACTTCTTTAGCAAAAATGCATGACACTGACTGTTTTGATTATACTGCTGTGAAAAGACATTTACTAGAATATTTTAAGCTAACACCTGAAATGTATAGGAAAAAGTTTTGTGAGCATAGATGCAAGGCAGATGAAAATGTATGTGAATATGTTGCTGAACTGAGCACTTATTTTCATAGCTGGGTGAGTGGATCATGGGTCACCACTTTTGAAGGGCTGGCAGACCTTTTGGTAAGGGAACAAGCCCTTAGCACTTTGTCTGAGGACATGAAGATCTGGTTAGCTGATAGACAGTGTGCTACTTCAGAGGAGTTGGAGAAGAAGGGAGACCTATACCTAGCAAGCAGGGCAGCCCTGCACAGGAAAGGGACCCCCAGTACTGCTCATGGGACTAAAGGAACCCATGGTAGGCAGCACAGACTGCCCCAACAGAATCCGCCAGTAGCAGGGGAAGCCACTAGTCCAGGCACATATCCAGGACCTAGGGTTAAATGTTTTGAATGCAACCAGTGGGGCCATGTGGCATACAGATGTCCACAGAGGCAAGGTGGGGAACAAAAGGTGAGGGAGCCAGTAAGTGGGAAAGACAAAATGCCAACAGTGGGTCGTCTTGAGACAACAGGAGTATGGAACTACCATCCTGCAAATGTCGTGAGAGGGAAGGATTTCGATGAGGCAGTACTATGTACTCAGGAAGTTACATGCAGTGAGGCTAGGAGACAAGCATGTGGGTCTGGTAGCCTGGGGAAGACCCAGACAGACTGCATACTTACAGCCAGGACTGCTGAGGTGGTTACTTCAGGGAGTGAGCTACACTGTAGCAGTGAGACTGAATGTGAGCCACAGCTGCTTGTGGGTACTGATATTCCCTTGGACAGGGTAACTCCAAAGATAGATGTGAGTAGTAGTACCCAGGCTGATAGTGAAGCACCACTGTCAGAGGATTCCAGACTTCCTGTGGAAGGGGAGCTGGGAAGGGTTACAAGGAGAGACTTGAGACAGGTTTTTCACCTTTTGAGTTGCTGTATGGGCATTGGGTGAGGGGACCTCTAGATTTAATTTGAGATGAATGGGAGGGTGAGTGTGAGTCTCACAAGGAGTCTGTTGTGGCATACATCCTAACACTCAGGACAAGGCTCAGGGAACTCATGGGCCTGGCCCAGGAGAACCTGGCAGAATCCCAACAACAGAAAAAGGTGTGGTATGACAGGAATGCTTGAAATAGAGAGTATACTGTAGGGCAGCAGGTGATGGTTCTCATTCCTGTCAGACACAACAAGCTGCAAGCAGCTTGGGAGGGACCCTACAAGGTGGCAAGAAAGGTAAGTGATGTTAACTACATGGTGGAAGTGCTAAGCAGATGGCAGGGGCACAAATTGTACCATGTTAACATGATGAAACCTTACCATGATAGGGAGGCCCTTGTGCTGAGCATTTGCAGTGGATTGCATGAGGAGTCAGAGAGAGATCTTGTGACTGATCTCCTCAGCGAGGCTCAGGCTGACACCTCGGTGGAAGGAGTAGCAATGTCCCAGCAGCTATCTCCTACCCAGGTTTGAGAAATCCGAGCAGTGTTGCAGGAGTTTGGGGGCATGTTCCCCAGGAAACCAGGGAGCACCCATCTGGTGCAGCACCAGGTGGATACAGGACCCCAAAAGCCTATCAGGCAGGCCCCTTATAGGGTGCCTGAGAGAGTCAAACAGACTCTGAGGGAAGAGGTACAGGAGATGTTGGAACTAGAGGTGATTCAAGAGTCCAACAGTCCCTGGGCTTCACCACTGGTGTTGGTACCAAAGAAGGATGGCAGCAACATGTTTTGTGTGGATTACAGGAAATTAAATAGTCACACAGAGTCAGATGGTTATGCCATGCCTAGGACAGATGATGCCCTAGAGCAGTTTGGTTCTGCTAAGTATCTTACAACCATTGATCCTACCAAGGGTTACTGGCAGGTGCCCTTGACTCCCAGTGCTAAAGATAAGTCAGCCATTGTAACTCCTTTTAGCTTGTATGAGTTCACAAAGATGCCCTTTGGGACGAAGAATGCCCCAGTGACTTTCCAGAGGCTGGTAGATCATATCTTAGCAGGAGCAGGAGGGTTTGCCCTTGCTTACATGGATGATATTGCTATCTACAGCTATTCCTGGCAAGAGCACCTTCAGCATGTCAGGGAGGTGCTGGGCAGACTATAGAGGGCAGGGTTGACCATTAAGCCAAGCAAATGTCAGGTGGGAATGGCAGAGGTCTCCTCCCTAGGATATAGAGTGGGGACTGGTAAGATAAGGCCAGAACCTGCCAAAGTGGAAGCTCTTCAGGCATGGCCTGCACCTGTTACCAAAAAACAGGTAAGGGCATTCTTAAGGATAGCAGGGTACTACAGAAAGTTTGTTCCCAATTATAGTACCGTAGCTGCTCCCCTCACAGACCTGACAAGGAAGAACAGGCCAGATAAGGTAATGTGGACCCCAGCATGTGAGCAGGCATTTCAGAAGCTTAAAGAAGCTTTGGGAGGACCCCCTGTGTTAGCCAGTCCAGACTACAGAAAAGACTTTGTTGTGCAGGTGGATGCTTCAAACTATGGGGTGGGGGCTGTACTTAGCCAGATTTCTTCAGAGGGAGAAGAGCACCCAGTGGTTTATCTCAGTCGTAGGCTCCAATCCAGGGAGGAATGCTATGTAGCAGTAGAAAAGGAATGCCCAGCCATAGTGTGGGCACTACAAAAAAAACTTCAGCCTTATCTGTATGGAAGAAAATTCACTGTAATGACAGATCACAACCCTCTAACATGGTTAAATAGAGCCAGTCAGCAAAATGCCAAGTTGCTAAGACAGAGTCTGGGGTTGCAAGCATATGATGTCAGTGCAGCACCGCAGTGGGAATAGCAATGCCAATGCAGATGGGGTCTCAAGACAAGGAATGGGGTGAGGTACACCCAGATAGACCTGACACTCTCAAGTGATGTTTCTCAAGGGGCACTTGAAAAACGTGCTTGAGTTCCCCGGGGGGTGGGGGGATGCGATGACTGGGGAGAGATGGGCGAAGGCTGCCAGCCTAGTCAATAATAATTTGATATATAATTCTGGTATTTGTAAATAAATGTAAAATACAGGCATGTTTTCTTGATAATAAATGTAAAATACAGGCATGTTTCTTGAGTGTAAAGAATACTGTGAAATGTGAAACTGCAAAATATGTGACAACATTGCACTCTACTGGCCCAGTGAAGTATGTTGTTCATAGGTTCATAGGTTCATAGGTAGGTACTGGGCTATCTGCCCTAGGGCATTTATAAGCCTAGCCAGAATTTGTTGGCTTTCGCCTCCCTTTTAGACTAGATTCCTGAGCCTCTGTCCAGCAGGGCCATAGAGGTGATCCCAGGAGCAAATTTACGATTACCCATCCACTTGTCAAGATTTCTCTTGAAGAGGGTCAGTGAGGGGCTCTGCCTAACATGGACTGGGATTCTATTCCAGAGTGTGGAAAGCCTTTGGGATATAAATCTATCCCTCCAGCATGTCCTATTTATTGTTGTGTTAAGGTTTAAATCCCTGGAGCGTGTAGCTCTATTGGATTTGGTTTTCTTGAGGTGGAGCATGTCGAACAATTCTGGGTTGGACATGGCCTTGTATGTCAGGCAGAGATCACCTCTGAGTAGGCGGTAAGCAACTGAGTAGAGCTGGAGTTTCTTTAGTCGAGCTGCATAGGGCAACTGTTTGAGGCCCACAATCCTCTTGGTGAGGTATTTTTGAGGTCTCTCCAGCTGTTGCAGGTGTCTGGTAAGGTACATCCCAAATGGGGCATTGAACTCAATTATGGGCCTGATAAGTGATGAGTAGAGGGGCACAATGACCTCTCTTGATCTAGATGTCAACCCTTTTGTGATTAGGCGGGCTATATAGAAGGACTTTCTAACCACTTTGGCAATGTGATTGTCAAAGGAGAGGTTACTATCTACTTGGGTCCCCAGATCCCTGATTACTTCTTCCGTAATTAGTGGATTTCCTCCTATATGGTAGTTTGTGGGCTCTTTGTTTTTCCCAAAGGGGATAACTATACATTTTTTTGCATTTAGCTTGAGGCCATGGTTCTGACACCAGGTATCAGTCTCCGTAAGGCCTTTCTGGAGGATGCTTGTGTCAGCCGGAGAGTCGATTATGGCTCCCAGTTTGCAGTCATCTGTGAACTTGGTCAGCCACAGTCCTCCCGTGTTTGTCTGTACCTCAGAGAAGTATATACTGAACAAGATTGGTCCCAGGACTGATCCCTGTGGGATGCCACTTGTGACTGGTTTAGAGTCGGACATGGTACCCGCAACTCTGACCATGTGAGTTCTATCCCTGAGCCTGTTTGCAACCCATCTTGTGATGTATGGGTTGATTTTTAAGCTGGTAAGCTTATTTATGATACCTGAGTGGGGTATTGTGTCAAAGGCCTTAGCGAGGTCTAGGTAGGCTGTGTGGACTACCTTTACCTCATCTAAGGCTTTGGTAACTGTTTTGAAGAAATCAACTAGGTTTAAGAGGCAAGATCTGCCCTTAACAAAGCCAAATTGGGTAGGGTCCAATGTTTGGAGGTTCCCAATGTCTTTGTTAATGAGATCCATGATGATGCGCTCCATAGCCTTGCAGACCAGGCTAGTCAGGCTTATAGAGCGATAGTCCCCGGGATCTGTTTTGGTGCCACGTTTGTGAAGCAGGATCACTGTTGCTGTACGCCATTCTTTGGGTACATAACCTGTGGTAAGGCTGAGTTGGAACAGTGAATTCATGTGAGGGTTTAGTTCATTTTGGAGCTCATGTAAGACGCAGCCCAGGATACCATCTGGTCCCACTGATGCTCTGTTTTTTTACTTTGGAGAAGGCTGCTTTCACCTGTGTGTCTGTGATGTCTGGGGGACTGCATTCTTCTGGGATTGACACACGCCTTTTTGGGGGAAAGGGGGGTGAAGTTTGCACTGAACCTGTCCGCCAGGATGTTGGCAATGTCTGTGGGTTCAGTGTATTTTGTGCCATTATGCACCAACTCAGAGCAGATCTGAGCACTGCCACCCAGATTTTTGACATAGCTAAAGAATGCCTTGTGATTATCTTTAGAGTCTTTGGCGATTTTTCTTTCGAAGCTGGCCTTTGATGATTTTATGAGGGATCGAAGTTTCTTACTGGTACTGATCAAGGATGCCTTCCCTTTATGGGATTTTGCCATGTCATGTAATAGCTTCCTCCTTCTGTTGTATTGCTTGTTTATGGCCGGGGTCCACCAGACTGGCCTCCTGTTCTTGGAGGAGAGAGTCTTTGTTTTACTTGGGATGGCATGATCCATGCATTCCTGTAGGTGCTCATAGAATGCATTTGTAAAGGATTCTGCAGTTTGGGTACCATTTTCCATTAGCCCGGGGGCTTTAAAACTTTCCACCTCGGTGTTGAGAAGTGTAAAGTTTGCTTTTGCGAAATTTTTCACAGTTGTTTCCTTTGCTGGGGGTGGGGTTGGGATGTGGATGTCCATTGTGATAAGTTTATGTTCTGATCTTATCAACAAGGGATTTACCTCTGGTGTGGAACATTGAGCATCCATGTTGGTGATGACCAAGTCCAATATGTTGTCCCCTCTTGTGGGAGTGGTGACCAGTTGTTCCATGGCATTTGAGTTTATAAACTCCAGGAACCATTGGGCAAAAGAGTTGGGACTTGAGTAGTTTTCCCAGTCAATGTTTGGGTAGTTGAAATCCCCCAATATCATTGTGTTTGGTGAGACCTTCATATTCTCTAGTGTTCTCAGAAATGCCGTGTAGGGTTCCTGAGACAAGGTGGGTGATCTGTAGCAGGCTATGAGCTGAAAAGCAGTTTTGCCTACTGTTAGTTGCACGTGGATGGTTTCTGCTGCCTCGTGCAATGCCACTAACCTGGAGGTGTGGGTATCCTTGATGAAAATGGATACTCCCCCACCTTTAGTAGTCCGGTCCGAGTTCTGGGGCTGAAAAGAATGGTATGAGTTGAATCCTGGTAGTGCTGGGGTGCTCTCTGGAGCCTTGAACCAGGTTTCTGTTACTGCACAGATATCGATTTTCTCCATACTGAGGAGTGCCTCGAGTGCATGCATCTTGAGGTTTAGACTTCTGGTGTTGAGTAGCATTACCCTTAGTTTTTTTGTTTCTGGTATTGTCTATGGAGGAGGGTTTGTCTTTTGGGCTTTGCCTAAAAAAGGCACTATGGGGGTGGCAAGAGCCTTAGCCAGTATTCGAAAGCCCAAAGGTTAGGCTAACACACTCAAGTGCGCTAGCCAATTTAAAGCATTTACTGTTTGTTACTGTATCTTTTTGTCTGTTTGAAGCAAAAAAACAAAAAAAAAAAATATCCTTGTTTTCCCACCTTTACTGAACTAGAATAGTCCAGTCTTCAGATTTTGCTGATCCCTGGGCTGTGTCATAGTTCCTGTGTTGTCCATATCCTTATTTGGATAAGAGGAAGCTTCTTTGTTCACCATTGGGAGTGGGGAGCACTGAGCAGCCTATTTGTCCCTAAAGGAGTGGTTCCAGCCCAGCAACTTGTAGTTTATTGGCCATTTTGGGCCATTTCCTAGCTCTTTTCAATCCCCTGCTATAAAGCCCGCTTTAGCGCGCTTTTGCGCTTGTATACGACTCAGCACATCTCCTCGTGGTGTCCTGCAGAGTTCTACAAGCAGCAGAGAGTGAAAGAGTGACTTTCCTTTGATTTATAAGTATTTTTCTGGCTTTCTTTTTTGACTGCTGTATTTCAACTGTATTTCGCCTAAAAGCATTTTCATATTACTAAACTAGCTCTGCAAGTTGACCTACTGTATTTGTGTTTGCTTCTGAACTGTTTGCACTTTAAAAAGTTTGTTTTTGCTTAATTTAACTGTTAGGCTAACACACTCAAGTGCGCTAGCCGATTTAAAGCATTTACTGTTTTTTACTGTATCTTTTTGTCTGTTTGAAACAAAAAAAAACAAAAAAAAGGAGTGGTTCCAGCCCAGCAACTTGTAGTTTATTGGCCGTTTTGGGCCATTTCCTAGCTCTTTTCAACCCCCTGCTATAAAGCCCGCTTTAGCGCACTTTTGCGCACTTTTGCACGAATTTGCGCGAAGTTGCTCATAGAGCAGCATCGGGCAGCACCGGTTAATCAAGTTTAAACTATTTCTGACTCTGCAAAGTCTGCTCTTCAATTTTTCCCTTAGAACTGCTCTACTTGCTCCTAAAGCATTTTTTACACAGGTAAAGCACTCTTAAACAAAAAGAAAGTACTTCATTCACCTAAATCCCCTTGAGTACCCATTTCCCTATAAGTCCTTTCTAACTCAGTTACACAGCAATCCTTTACACTATTCTAGCATGTCGAAGGGTCAATTGCTGGCATCCTCTCCAGTTCAGCTGGTGAATCTGGGAATCTTGAGGAATGTTACAATTGCCTCATATACACAGACAACCCTCTCCTCCTCCCAACAAATACAAATATATGTGAGAGATGCAACTATATAGCCAAACTGGAGGCTGAGCTCTCTCAACTCAGTACTGGCAAAACCAGTCAGGAGGAGAAGGTAACCATGCACACCACAAACCCAGTCTCACACAGACCTATCACAACTGCAAACCAAACACATAAACACACAAAAACATACTCGGAGGCTCTAATTAAAAATCTACCAAAACAACAGAGGCCTCCAAAGCAGACACCCAAGTGACCACTACCTCAAGACATAGCACATGCAACACATAGTTCACAAAGTCAGTGTGCTAAACAGTCACAGCCCTTAAGGCCAAACAACATGCCAGATACACTTGTAATAGGTGACTCCATAGTCAGACACACTGACGTCCCGCTCACTAGACTGAACAAGGAAAAGGTTACAGTAAGCTGCCTGTCGGGCGCTAGAATCCGCCACATAACACAAGCACTCAGGTCACTCCATAGCAAGTACAAATATGACTCAGTCATTGTCCATGCCGGTGTGAATGACCTGAGATGTACCTCCCTGGACTACATGAAAAGAGACATAGAGGAGCTCTCTGATTATGTAGCCCAGGCTGGTATGACCCTGACCCTGAGCAGCATCTTACCCTCACCAAGAATGATGCCACAGTACAAAGACAAAATGATCAGCTTTAACAATTGGCTTAATTACTGGTGTCATTCTAAGGGGATCCAACGTCTGTCTGCTTGGGATGACATGCTTGACAAGCCACGCTGCTTCGCAAGGGATGGCTTGCACCTGTCACCCCTGGGCTTCTGGATATTGGCCAAGGCTCTTGCCACCCCCATAGTGCCTTTTTTAGGCAAGGCTCAAAAGACAAACCCACCTCCCTAGAAAACACAAGTGAAAAAAAAACTAAGGGTAATGCTGCTCAATGCCAGAAGTCTAAACCTCAAGATGCACACTCTCGAAGCCCTCCTCAGTATGGAGAACATCGATGTCTGTGCAGTGACTGAAACCTGGTTCAAGGCTCCTGAGAGCACCCCAGCACTACCAGGTTATACCTCATATCATGCTTTCTGGCCCCAAAACTTGGACCGAACCACAAAAGGAGGGGGAGTATCCATAGTCATCAAAGATACCCACATCTCCAGGTTAGTGGCAACGCACGAAACATCGGAGACCATCCAGGTGCAACTAACCATAGGCAAAACTGCCCTACAGTTTGTAGCATGCTACAGACCACCCTCTCAAACTCAGGAACCCCCCTCAGCCTTCCTGAAGACACTGGAGAGTATGAATATCTCTCCAAATACCATCATATTGGGAGACTTCAACTACCCAAACATAGACTGGGAACATTACTCAAGCCCCAACACCCTAGCCCAAAGGTTCCTAGAATTCATAAACTCAAATGCGATGGAACAACTAGTCACCACTCCCACAAGAGGAGATAATATACTAGACCTGATCATCACAAACATGGGGACAACATGCTCGACACCGGAAGTATACCCCTCATTGGTGAGATCAGACCATAAATTAATCTCACTGGAAATCCACATCCCGCCCCCACCCCCTGCACAAAAGACCACAGTGAAGAATTTCTCAAAAGCTGACTTCACACTTCTTAAGACTGAAGTGGTATCCTTCAAGGCCCCTGGGCCAGTGGAAACCACAACCCACACCGCTGAATCCTTTATAAATGCCTTCTACAGGCACCTTCAAGAATGCATGGATCATGCAATCCCTAATAAAACCAAAACCCATTCCCCCAAAGGCAGGCACCCTGTCTGGTGGACCCCAGCCATAAACAAACTTTACAACAGGAGGAGGAAGCTACTACATGACAGAGCAAAATCCCTAAAAGGGAAGGCATCTCTGATCAGTACTAGCAAAAAACTACGATCACTCATAAAATCATCCAAGGCCAACATTGAGAGAAAAATCGCAAAAGACACAAAAGACAATCACAAGGCCTTCTTTAGTTATGTTAGAAACCTGGGTGGAAACTCCCAGATATGCTCAGAGTTAGTCCAAAATGACACAAAATACACTGAATCCACAGACATTGCCAAC